>NC_142496.1:11856774-12009027 GCF_965113065.1 Corylus avellana
AAATAACAAGTGCCCCGAACCCGGCCCAAACGACTCGAATTACACTTCGAGACCCGCCGACATGATCGCCACGATGCACAGAGCACCCTCGTAAATTTTCGGGACGTTTCATTTTTTCACAACCAGGACCGAAACCCTAGGCCGAACAAAATGGTCGGATGCGAAGTGAAATTTTTTCGCTCGAAATTTTACGAGCTTGTGCAGAACTTCTATTCAATCATATCGGCAAGTGACACGAAGTGATTCGAGTTCGTTTGCCCCCCCATTTTCTTTAACGAACGATAACTTTTTGTGAAAATAACAAGTGCCCCGACCCCGGCCGAAACGACTCGAATTACACTTCGACACCCGCCGAGATGATCGCCACGATGCACAGAGCACCCTCGTAAATTTTCGGGACGTTTCATTTTTTCACAACCAGGACCGAAACCCTAGGCCGAACAAAATGGTCGGATGCGAAGTGATATTTTTTCGCTCGAAATTTTACGAGCTTGTGCAGAACTTCTAGGAAATCATATTGGCAGGTGACACGAAGTGATTCGAGTTCGTTTGCCCCCCCATTTTCTTTAACGAACGATAACTTTTTGTGAAAATAACAAGTGCCCCGAATCCGGCCGAAACGACTCGAATTACACTTCGAGACCCGCCGACATGATCGCCACGATGCACAGAGCACCCTCGTAAATTTTCGGGACGTTTCATTTTTTCACAACCAGGACCGAAACCCTAGGCCGAACAAAATGGTCGGATGCGAAGTGAAATTTTTTCGCTCGAAATTTTACGAGCTTGTGCAGAACTTCTAGGCAATCATATCGGCAGGTGACACGAAGTGATTCGAGTTCGTTTGCCCCCCCATTTTCTTTAACGAACGATAACTTTTTGTGAAAATAACAAGTGCCACGATCCGGGCCGAAACGACTCGAATTACACTTCGAGACCCGCCGACATGATCGCCACGATGCACAGAGCACCCTCGTAAATTTTCGGGACGTTTCATTTTTTCACAACCAGGACCGAAACCCTAGGCCGAACAAAATGGTCGGATGCGAAGTGAAATTTTTTCGCTCGAAATTTTACGAGCTTGTGCAGAACTTCTATTCAATCATATCGGCAAGTGACACGAAGTGATTCGAGTTCGTTTGCCCCCCCATTTTCTTTAACGAACGATAACTTTTTGTGAAAATAACAAGTGCCCCTATCCCGGCCGAAACGACTCGAATTACACTTCGAGACCCGCCGACATGATCGCCACGATGCACAGAGCACCCTCGTAAATTTTCGGGACGTTTCATTTTTTCACAACCAGGACCGAAACCCTAGGCCGAACAAAATGGTCGGATGCGAAGTGAAATTTTTTCGCTCAAAATTTTACGAGCTTGTGCAGAACTTCTAGGCAATCATATCGGCAGGTGACACGAAGTGATTCGAGTTCGTTTGCCCCCTCATTTTCTTTAACGAACGATAACTTTTTGTGCTAATAACAAATGCCCCTATCCCGGCCGAAACGACTCGAATTACACTTCAAGACCCGCCGACATGATCGCCACGATGGACAGAGCACCCTCGTAAATTTTAGTGACGTTTCATTTTTTCACAACCAGGACCGAAACCCTAGGCCGAACAAAATGGTCGGATGCGAAGTGAAATTTTTTCGCTCGAAATTTTACGAGCTTGTGCAGAACTTCTAGGAAATCATATTGGCAGGTGACACGAAGTGATTCGAGTTCGTTTGCCCCCCCATTTTCTTTAACGAACGATAACTTTTTGTGAAAATAACAAGTGCCCCGAACCCGGCCGAAACGACTCGAATTACACTTCGAGACCCGCCGACATGATCGCCACGATGCACAGAGCACCCTCGTAAATTTTCGGGACGTTTCATTTTTTCACAACCAGGACCGAAACCCTAGGCCGAACAAAATGGTCGGATGCGAAGTGAAATTTTTTCGCTCGAAATTTTACGAGCTAGTGCAGAACTTCTAGGCAATCATATCGGCAGGTGACACGAAGTGATTCGAGTTCGTTTGCCCCCCCATTTTCTTTAACGAACGATAACTTTTTGTGAAAATAACAAGTGCCCCGAACCCGGCCGAAACGACTCGAATTACACTTCGAGACCCGCCGACATGATCGCCACGATGCACAGAGCACCCTCGTAAATTTTCGGGACGTTTCATTTTTTCACAACCAGGACCGAAACCCTAGGCCGAACAAAATGGTCGGATGCGAAGTGAAATTTTTTCGCTCGAAATTTTACGAGCTTGTGCAGAACTTCTAGGCAATCATATCGGCAGGTGACACGAAGTGATTCGAGTTCGTTTGCCCCCCCATTTTCTTTAACGAACGATAACTTTTTGTGAAAATAACAAGTGCCCCGAACCCGGCCCAAACGACTCGAATTACACTTCGAGACCCGCCGACATGATCGCCACGATGCACAGAGCACCCTCGTAAATTTTCGGGACGTTTCATTTTTTCACAACCAGGACCGAAACCCTAGGCCGAACAAAATGGTCGGATGCGAAGTGAAATTTTTTCGCTCGAAATTTTACGAGCTTGTGCAGAACTTCTAGGCAATCATATCGGCACGTGACACGAAGTGATTCGAGTTCGTTTGCCCCCCCATTTTCTTTAACGAACGATAACTTTTTGTGAAAGAACAAGTGCCCCGATCCCGGCCGAAACGACTCGAATTACACTTCGACACCCGCCGACATGATCGCCACGATGCACAGAGCACCCTCGTAAATTTTCGGGACGTGTCATTTTTTCACAACCAGGACCGAAACCCTAGGCCGAACAAAATGGTCGGATGCGAAGTGAAATTTTTTCGCTCGAAATTTTACGAGCTTGTGCAGAACTTCTATTCAATCATATCGGCAAGTGACACGAAGTGATTCGAGTTCGTTTGCCCCCCCCATTTTCTTTAACGAACGATAACTTTTTGTGAAAATAACAAGTGCCCCGACCCCGGCCGAAACGACTCGAATTACACTTCGACACCCGCCGACATGATCGCCACGATGCACAGAGCACCCTCGTAAATTTTCGGGACGTTTCATTTTTTCACAACCAGGACCGAAACCCTAGGCCGAACAAAATGGTCGGATGCGAAGTGAAATTTTTTCGCTCGAAATTTTACGAGCTTGTGCAGAACTTCTAGGAAATCATATTGGCAGGTGACACGAAGTGATTCGAGTTCGTTTGCCCCCCCATTTTCTTTAACGAACGATAACTTTTTGGGAAAATAACAAGTGCCCCGAACCCGGCCGAAACGACTCGAATTACACTTCGAGACCCGCCGACATGATCGCCACGATGCACAGAGCACCCTCGTAAATTTTCGGGACGTTTCATTTTTTCACAACCAGGACCGAAACCCTAGGCCGAACAAAATGGTCGGATGCGAAGTGAAATTTTTTCGCTCGAAATTTTACGAGCTTGTGCAGAACTTCTAGGCAATCATATCGGCAGGTGACACGAAGTGATTCGAGTTCGTTTGCCCCCCCATTTTCTTTAACGAACGATAACTTTTTGTGAAAATAACAAGTGCCACGATCCGGGCCGAAACGACTCGAATTACACTTCGAGACCCGCCGACATGATCGCCACGATGCACAGAGCACCCTCGTAAATTTTCGGGACGTTTCATTTTTTCACAACCAGGACCGAAACCCTAGGCCGAACAAAATGGTCGGATGCGAAGTGAAATTTTTTCGCTCGAAATTTTACGAGCTTGTGCAGAACTTCTATTCAATCATATCGGCAAGTGACACGAAGTGATTCGAGTTCGTTTGCCCCCCCATTTTCTTTAACGAACGATAACTTTTTGTGAAAATAACAAGTGCCCCTATCCCGGCCGAAACGACTCGAATTACACTTCGAGACCCGCCGACATGATCGCCACGATGCACAGAGCACCCTCGTAAATTTTCGGGACGTTTCATTTTTTCACAACCAGGACCGAAACCCTAGGCCGACCAAAATGGTCGGATGCGAAGTGAAATTTTTTCGCTCAAAATTTTACGAGCTTGTGCAGAACTTCTAGGCAATCATATCGGCAGGTGACACGAAGTGATTCGAGTTCGTTTGCCCCCTCATTTTCTTTAACGAACGATAACTTTTTGTGCTAATAACAAATGCCCCTATCCCGGCCGAAACGACTCGAATTACACTTCAAGACCCGCCGACATGATCGCCACGATGGACAGAGCACCCTCGTAAATTTTCGGGACGTTTCATTTTTTCACAACCAGGACCGAAACCCTAGGCCGAACAAAATGGTCGGATGCGAAGTGAAATTTTTTCGCTCGAAATTTTACGAGCTTGTGCAGAACTTCTAGGAAATCATATTGGCAGGTGACACGAAGTGATTCGAGTTCGTTTGCCCCCCCATTTTCTTTAACGAACGATAACTTTTTGTGAAAATAACAAGTGCCCCGAACCCGGCCGAAACGACTCGAATTACACTTCGAGACCCGCCGACATGATCGCCACGATGCACAGAGCACCCTCGTAAATTTTCGGGATGTTTCATTTTTTCACAACCAGGACCGAAACCCTAGGCCGAACAAAATGGTCGGATGCGAAGTGAAATTTTTTCGCTCGAAATTTTACGAGCTAGTGCAGAACTTCTAGGCAATCATATCGGCAGGTGACACGAAGTGATTCGAGTTCGTTTGCCCCCCCATTTTCTTTAACGAACGATAACTTTTTGTGAAAATAACAAGTGCCCCGAACCCGGCCGAAACGACTCGAATTACACTTCGAGACCCGCCGACATGATCGCCACGATGCACAGAGCACCCTCGTAAATTTTCGGGACGTTTCATTTTTTCACAACCAGGACCGAAACCCTAGGCCGAACAAAATGGTCGGATACGAAATGAAATTTTTTCGCTCGAAATTTTACGAGCTTGTGCAGAACTTCTAGGCAATCATATCGGCAGGTGACACGAAGTGATTCGAGTTCGTTTGCCCCCCCATTTTCTTTAACGAACGATAACTTTTTGTGAAAATAACAAGTGCCCCGAACCCGGCCCAAACGACTCGAATTACACTTCGAGACCCGCCGACATGATCGCCACGATGCACAGAGCACCCTCGTAAATTTTCGGGACGTTTCATTTTTTCACAACCAGGACCGAAACCCTAGGCCGAACAAAATGGTCGGATGCGAAGTGAAATTTTTTCGCTCGAAATTTTACGAGCTTGTGCAGAACTTCTATTCAATCATATCGGCAAGTGACACGAAGTGATTCGAGTTCGTTTGCCCCCCCATTTTCTTTAACGAACGATAACTTTTTGTGAAAATAACAAGTGCCCCGACCCCGGCCGAAACGACTCGAATTACACTTCGACACCCGCCGAGATGATCGCCACGATGCACAGAGCACCCTCGTAAATTTTCGGGACGTTTCATTTTTTCACAACCAGGACCGAAACCCTAGGCCGAACAAAATGGTCGGATGCGAAGTGATATTTTTTCGCTCGAAATTTTACGAGCTTGTGCAGAACTTCTAGGAAATCATATTGGCAGGTGACACGAAGTGATTCGAGTTCGTTTGCCCCCCCATTTTCTTTAACGAACGATAACTTTTTGTGAAAATAACAAGTGCCCCGAATCCGGCCGAAACGACTCGAATTACACTTCGAGACCCGCCGACATGATCGCCACGATGCACAGAGCACCCTCGTAAATTTTCGGGACGTTTCATTTTTTCACAACCAGGACCGAAACCCTAGGCCGAACAAAATGGTCGGATGCGAAGTGAAATTTTTTCGCTCGAAATTTTACGAGCTTGTGCAGAACTTCTAGGCAATCATATCGGCAGGTGACACGAAGTGATTCGAGTTCGTTTGCCCCCCCATTTTCTTTAACGAACGATAACTTTTTGTGAAAATAACAAGTGCCACGATCCGGGCCGAAACGACTCGAATTACACTTCGAGACCCGCCGACATGATCGCCACGATGCACAGAGCACCCTCGTAAATTTTCGGGACGTTTCATTTTTTCACAACCAGGACCGAAACCCTAGGCCGAACAAAATGGTCGGATGCGAAGTGAAATTTTTTCGCTCGAAATTTTACGAGCTTGTGCAGAACTTCTATTCAATCATATCGGCAAGTGACACGAAGTGATTCGAGTTCGTTTGCCCCCCCATTTTCTTTAACGAACGATAACTTTTTGTGAAAATAACAAGTGCCCCTATCCCGGCCGAAACGACTCGAATTACACTTCGAGACCCGCCGACATGATCGCCACGATGCACAGAGCACCCTCGTAAATTTTCGGGACGTTTCATTTTTTCACAACCAGGACCGAAACCCTAGGCCGAACAAAATGGTCGGATGCGAAGTGAAATTTTTTCGCTCAAAATTTTACGAGCTTGTGCAGAACTTCTAGGCAATCATATCGGCAGGTGACACGAAGTGATTCGAGTTCGTTTGCCCCCTCATTTTCTTTAACGAACGATAACTTTTTGTGCTAATAACAAATGCCCCTATCCCGGCCGAAACGACTCGAATTACACTTCAAGACCCGCCGACATGATCGCCACGATGGACAGAGCACCCTCGTAAATTTTAGTGACGTTTCATTTTTTCACAACCAGGACCGAAACCCTAGGCCGAACAAAATGGTCGGATGCGAAGTGAAATTTTTTCGCTCGAAATTTTACGAGCTTGTGCAGAACTTCTAGGAAATCATATTGGCAGGTGACACGAAGTGATTCGAGTTCGTTTGCCCCCCCATTTTCTTTAACGAACGATAACTTTTTGTGAAAATAACAAGTGCCCCGAACCCGGCCGAAACGACTCGAATTACACTTCGAGACCCGCCGACATGATCGCCACGATGCACAGAGCACCCTCGTAAATTTTCGGGACGTTTCATTTTTTCACAACCAGGACCGAAACCCTAGGCCGAACAAAATGGTCGGATGCGAAGTGAAATTTTTTCGCTCGAAATTTTACGAGCTAGTGCAGAACTTCTAGGCAATCATATCGGCAGGTGACACGAAGTGATTCGAGTTCGTTTGCCCCCCCATTTTCTTTAACGAACGATAACTTTTTGTGAAAATAACAAGTGCCCCGAACCCGGCCGAAACGACTCGAATTACACTTCGAGACCCGCCGACATGATCGCCACGATGCACAGAGCACCCTCGTAAATTTTCGGGACGTTTCATTTTTTCACAACCAGGACCGAAACCCTAGGCCGAACAAAATGGTCGGATGCGAAGTGAAATTTTTTCGCTCGAAATTTTACGAGCTTGTGCAGAACTTCTAGGCAATCATATCGGCAGGTGACACGAAGTGATTCGAGTTCGTTTGCCCCCCCATTTTCTTTAACGAACGATAACTTTTTGTGAAAATAACAAGTGCCCCGAACCCGGCCCAAACGACTCGAATTACACTTCGAGACCCGCCGACATGATCGCCACGATGCACAGAGCACCCTCGTAAATTTTCGGGACGTTTCATTTTTTCACAACCAGGACCGAAACCCTAGGCCGAACAAAATGGTCGGATGCGAAGTGAAATTTTTTCGCTCGAAATTTTACGAGCTTGTGCAGAACTTCTAGGCAATCATATCGGCACGTGACACGAAGTGATTCGAGTTCGTTTGCCCCCCCATTTTCTTTAACGAACGATAACTTTTTGTGAAAGAACAAGTGCCCCGATCCCGGCCGAAACGACTCGAATTACACTTCGACACCCGCCGACATGATCGCCACGATGCACAGAGCACCCTCGTAAATTTTCGGGACGTGTCATTTTTTCACAACCAGGACCGAAACCCTAGGCCGAACAAAATGGTCGGATGCGAAGTGAAATTTTTTCGCTCGAAATTTTACGAGCTTGTGCAGAACTTCTATTCAATCATATCGGCAAGTGACACGAAGTGATTCGAGTTCGTTTGCCCCCCCCATTTTCTTTAACGAACGATAACTTTTTGTGAAAATAACAAGTGCCCCGACCCCGGCCGAAACGACTCGAATTACACTTCGACACCCGCCGACATGATCGCCACGATGCACAGAGCACCCTCGTAAATTTTCGGGACGTTTCATTTTTTCACAACCAGGACCGAAACCCTAGGCCGAACAAAATGGTCGGATGCGAAGTGAAATTTTTTCGCTCGAAATTTTACGAGCTTGTGCAGAACTTCTAGGAAATCATATTGGCAGGTGACACGAAGTGATTCGAGTTCGTTTGCCCCCCCATTTTCTTTAACGAACGATAACTTTTTGGGAAAATAACAAGTGCCCCGAACCCGGCCGAAACGACTCGAATTACACTTCGAGACCCGCCGACATGATCGCCACGATGCACAGAGCACCCCCGTATATTTTCGGGACGTTTCATTTTTTCACAACCAGGACCGAAACCCTAGGCCGAACAAAATGGTCGGATGCGAAGTGAAATTTTTTCGCTCGAAATTTTACGAGCTTGTGCAGAACTTCTAGGCAATCATATCGGCAGGTGACACGAAGTGATTCGAGTTCGTTTGCCCCCCCATTTTCTTTAACGAACGATAACTTTTTGTGAAAATAACAAGTGCCACGATCCGGGCCGAAACGACTCGAATTACACTTCGAGACCCGCCGACATGATCGCCACGATGCACAGAGCACCCTCGTAAATTTTCGGGACGTTTCATTTTTTCACAACCAGGACCGAAACCCTAGGCCGAACAAAATGGTCGGATGCGAAGTGAAATTTTTTCGCTCGAAATTTTACGAGCTTGTGCAGAACTTCTATTCAATCATATCGGCAAGTGACACGAAGTGATTCGAGTTCGTTTGCCCCCCCATTTTCTTTAACGAACGATAACTTTTTGTGAAAATAACAAGTGCCCCTATCCCGGCCGAAACGACTCGAATTACACTTCGAGACCCGCCGACATGATCGCCACGATGCACAGAGCACCCTCGTAAATTTTCGGGACGTTTCATTTTTTCACAACCAGGACCGAAACCCTAGGCCGACCAAAATGGTCGGATGCGAAGTGAAATTTTTTCGCTCAAAATTTTACGAGCTTGTGCAGAACTTCTAGGCAATCATATCGGCAGGTGACACGAAGTGATTCGAGTTCGTTTGCCCCCTCATTTTCTTTAACGAACGATAACTTTTTGTGCTAATAACAAATGCCCCTATCCCGGCCGAAACGACTCGAATTACACTTCAAGACCCGCCGACATGATCGCCACGATGGACAGAGCACCCTCGTAAATTTTCGGGACGTTTCATTTTTTCACAACCAGGACCGAAACCCTAGGCCGAACAAAATGGTCGGATGCGAAGTGAAATTTTTTCGCTCGAAATTTTACGAGCTTGTGCAGAACTTCTAGGAAATCATATTGGCAGGTGACACGAAGTGATTCGAGTTCGTTTGCCCCCCCATTTTCTTTAACGAACGATAACTTTTTGTGAAAATAACAAGTGCCCCGAACCCGGCCGAAACGACTCGAATTACACTTCGAGACCCGCCGACATGATCGCCACGATGCACAGAGCACCCTCGTAAATTTTCGGGATGTTTCATTTTTTCACAACCAGGACCGAAACCCTAGGCCGAACAAAATGGTCGGATGCGAAGTGAAATTTTTTCGCTCGAAATTTTACGAGCTAGTGCAGAACTTCTAGGCAATCATATCGGCAGGTGACACGAAGTGATTCGAGTTCGTTTGCCCCCCCATTTTCTTTAACGAACGATAACTTTTTGTGAAAATAACAAGTGCCCCGAACCCGGCCGAAACGACTCGAATTACACTTCGAGACCCGCCGACATGATCGCCACGATGCACAGAGCACCCTCGTAAATTTTCGGGACGTTTCATTTTTTCACAACCAGGACCGAAACCCTAGGCCGAACAAAATGGTCGGATGCGAAATGAAATTTTTTCGCTCGAAATTTTACGAGCTTGTGCAGAACTTCTAGGCAATCATATCGGCAGGTGACACGAAGTGATTCGAGTTCGTTTGCCCCCCCATTTTCTTTAACGAACGATAACTTTTTGTGAAAATAACAAGTGCCCCGAACCCGGCCCAAACGACTCGAATTACACTTCGAGACCCGCCGACATGATCGCCACGATGCACAGAGCACCCTCGTAAATTTTCGGGACGTTTCATTTTTTCACAACCAGGACCGAAACCCTAGGCCGAACAAAATGGTCGGATGCGAAGTGAAATTTTTTCGCTCGAAATTTTACGAGCTTGTGCAGAACTTCTAGGCAATCATATCGGCACGTGACACGAAGTGATTCGAGTTCGTTTGCCCCCCCATTTTCTTTAACGAACGATAACTTTTTGTGAAAGAACAAGTGCCCCGATCCCGGCCGAAACGACTCGAATTACACTTCGACACCCGCCGACATGATCGCCACGATGCACAGAGCACCCTCGTAAATTTTCGGGACGTTTCATTTTTTCACAACCAGGACCGAAACCCTAGGCCGAACAAAATGGTCGGATGCGAAGTGAAATTTTTTCGCTCGAAATTTTACGAGCTTGTGCAGAACTTCTATTCAATCATATCGGCAAGTGACACGAAGTGATTCGAGTTCGTTTGCCCCCCCCCATTTTCTTTAACGAACGATAACTTTTTGTGAAAATAACAAGTGCCCCGACCCCGGCCGAAACGACTCGAATTACACTTCGACACCCGCCGACATGATCGCCACGATGCACAGAGCACCCTCGTAAATTTTCGGGACGTTTCATTTTTTCACAACCAGGACCGAAACCCTAGGCCGAACAAAATGGTCGGATGCGAAGTGAAATTTTTTCGCTCGAAATTTTACGAGCTTGTGCAGAACTTCTAGGAAATCATATTGGCAGGTGACACGAAGTGATTCGAGTTCGTTTGCCCCCCCATTTTCTTTAACGAACGATAACTTTTTGGGAAAATAACAAGTGCCCCGAACCCGGCCGAAACGACTCGAATTACACTTCGAGACCCGCCGACATGATCGCCACGATGCACAGAGCACCCTCGTAAATTTTCGGGACGTTTCATTTTTTCACAACCAGGACCGAAACCCTAGGCCGAACAAAATGGTCGGATGCGAAGTGAAATTTTTTCGCTCGAAATTTTACGAGCTTGTGCAGAACTTCTAGGCAATCATATCGGCAGGTGACACGAAGTGATTCGAGTTCGTTTGCCCCCCCATTTTCTTTAACGAACGATAACTTTTTGTGAAAATAACAAGTGCCACGATCCGGGCCGAAACGACTCGAATTACACTTCGAGACCCGCCGACATGATCGCCACGATGCACAGAGCACCCTCGTAAATTTTCGGGACGTTTCATTTTTTCACAACCAGGACCGAAACCCTAGGCCGAACAAAATGGTCGGATGCGAAGTGAAATTTTTTCGCTCGAAATTTTACGAGCTTGTGCAGAACTTCTATTCAATCATATCGGCAAGTGACACGAAGTGATTCGAGTTCGTTTGCCCCCCCATTTTCTTTAACGAACGATAACTTTTTGTGAAAATAACAAGTGCCCCGATCCCGGCCGAAACGACTCGAATTACACTTCGACACCCGCCGACAAGATCGCCACGATGCACAGAGCACCCTCGTAAATTTTCGGGACGTTTCATTTTTTCACAACCAGGACCGAAACCCTAGGCCGAACAAAATGGTCGGATGCGAAGTGAAATTTTTTCGCTCGAAATTTTACGAGCTTGTGCAGAACTTCACGGCAATCATATCGGCAAGTGACACGAAGTGATTCGAGTTCGTTTGCCCCCCCATTTTCTTTAACGAACGATAACTTTTTGTGAAAATAACAAGTGCCCCGATCCCGGCCGAAACGACTCGAATTACACTTCGACACCCGCCGACATGATCGCCACGATGCACAGAGCACCCTCGTAAATTTTCGGGACGTTTCATTTTTTCACAACCAGGACCGAAACCCTAGGCCGAACAAAATGGTCGGATGCGAAGTGAAATTTTTTCGCTCGAAATTTTACGAGCTTGTGCAGAACTTCTAGGAAATCATATTGGCAGGTGACACGAAGTGATTCGAGTTCGTTTGCCCCTCCATTTTCTTTAACGAACGATAACTTTTTGTGAAAATAACAAGTGCCCCGAACCCGGCCGAAACGACTCGAATTACACTTCGAGACCCGCCGACATGATCGCCACGATGCACAGAGCACCCTCGTAAATTTTCGGGACGTTTCATTTTTTCACAACCAGGACCGAAACCCTAGGCCGAACAAAATGGTCGGATGCGAAGTGAAATTTTTTCGCTCGAAATTTTACGAGCTTGTGCAGAACTTCTAGGCAATCATATCGGCACGTGACACGAAGTGATTCGAGTTCGTTTGCCCCCCCATTTTCTTTAACGAACGATAACTTTTTGTGAAAGAACAAGTGCCCCGATCCCGGCCGAAACGACTCGAATTACACTTCGACACCCGCCGACATGATCGCCACGATGCACAGAGCACCCTCGTAAATTTTCGGGACGTTTCATTTTTTCACAACCAGGACCGAAACCCTAGGCCGAACAAAATGGTCTGATGCGAAGTGAAATTTTTTCGCTCGAAATTTTACGAGCTTGTGCAGAACTTCTATTCAATCATATCGGCAAGTGACACGAAGTGATTCGAGTTCGTTTGCCCCCCCATTTTCTTTAACGAACGATAACTTTTTGTGAAAATAACAAGTGCCCCTATCCCGGCCGAAACGACTCGAATTACACTTCGAGACCCGCCGACATGATCGCCACGATGCACAGAGCACCCTCGTAAATTTTCGGGACGTTTCATTTTTTCACAACCAGGACCGAAACCCTACGCCGAACAAAATGGTCGGATGCGAAGTGAAATTTTTTCGCTCGAAATTTTACGAGCTTGTGCAGAACTTCACGGCAATCATATCGGCAAGTGACACGAAGTGATTCGAGTTCGTTTGCCCCCCCATTTTCTTTAACGAACGATAACTTTTTGTGAAAATAACAAGTGCCCCGATCCCGGCCGAAACGACTCGAATTACACTTCGACACCCGCCGACAAGATCGCCACGATGCACAGAGCACCCTCGTAAATTTTCGGGACGTTTCATTTTTTCACAACCAGGACCGAAACCCTAGGCCGAACAAAATGGTCGGATGCGAAGTGAAATTTTTTCGCTCGAAATTTTACGAGCTTGTGCAGAACTTCTATTCAATCATATCGGCAAGTGACACGAAGTGATTCGAGTTCGTTTGCCCCCCCATTTTCTTTAACGAACGATAACTTTTTGTGAAAATAACAAGTGCCCCTATCCCGGCCGAAACGACTCGAATTACACTTCGAGACCCGCCGACATGATCGCCACGATGCACAGAGCACCCTCGTAAATTTTCGGGACGTTTCATTTTTTCACAACCAGGACCGAAACCCTAGGCCGAACAAAATGGTCGGATGCGAAGTGAAATTTTTTCGCTCGAAATTTTACGAGCTTGTGCAGAACTTCTATTCAATCATATCGGCAAGTGACACGAAGTGATTCGAGTTCGTTTGCCCCCCCATTTTCTTTAACGAACGATAACTTTTTGTGAAAATAACAAGTGCCCCTATCCCGGCCGAAACGACTCGAATTACACTTCGAGACCCGCCGACATGATCGCCACGATGCACAGAGCACCCTCGTAAATTTTCGGGACGTTTCATTTTTTCACAACCAGGACCGAAACCCTAGGCCGAACAAAATGGTCGGATGCGAAGTGAAATTTTTTCGCTCGAAATTTTACGAGCTTGTGCAGAACTTCACGGCAATCATATCGGCAAGTGACACGAAGTGATTCGAGTTCGTTTGCCCCCCCATTTTCTTTAACGAACGATAACTTTTTGTGAAAATAACAAGTGCCCCGATCCCGGCCGAAACGACTCGAATTACACTTCGACACCCGCCGACATGATCGCCACGATGCACAGAGCACCCTCGTAAATTTTCGGGACGTTTCATTTTTTCACAACCAGGACCGAAACCCTAGGCCGAACAAAATGGTCGGATGCGAAGTGAAATTTTTTCGCTCGAAATTTTACGAGCTTGTGCAGAACTTCTAGGAAATACACGAAGTGATTCGAGTTCGTTTGCCCCCCCATTTTCTTTAACGAACGATAACTTTTTGTGAAACTAACAAGTGCCCCGAACCCGGCCCAAACGACTCGAATTACACTTCGAGACCCGCCGACATGATCGCCACGATGCACAGAGCACCCTCGTAAATTTTCGGGACGTTTCATTTTTTCACAACCAGGACCGAAACCCTAGGCCGAACAAAATGGTCGGATGCGAAGTGAAATTTTTTCGCTCGAAATTTTACGAGCTTGTGCAGAACTTCTAGGCAATCATATCGGCACGTGACACGAAGTGATTCGAGTTCGTTTGCCCCCCCATTTTCTTTAACGAACGATAACTTTTTGTGAAAGAACAAGTGCCCCGATCCCGGCCGAAACGACTCGAATTACACTTCGACACCCGCCGACATGATCGCCACGATGCACAGAGCACCCTCGTAAATTTTCGGGACGTTTCATTTTTTCACAACCAGGACCGAAACCCTAGGCCGAACAAAATGGTCGGATGCGAAGTGAAATTTTTTCGCTCGAAATTTTACGAGCTTGTGCAGAACTTCTATTCAATCATATCGGCAAGTGACACGAAGTGATTCGAGTTCGTTTGCCCCCCCATTTTCTTTAACGAACGATAACTTTTTGTGAAAATAACAAGTGCCCCTATCCCGGCCGAAACGACTCGAATTACACTTCGAGACCCGCCGACATGATCGCCACGATGCACAGAGCACCCTCGTAAATTTTCGGGACGTTTCATTTTTTCACAACCAGGACCGAAACCCTAGGCCGAACAAAATGGTCGGATGCGAAGTGAAATTTTTTCGCTCGAAATTTTACGAGCTTGTGCAGAACTTCTATTCAATCATATCGGCAAGTGACACGAAGTGATTCGAGTTCGTTTGCCCCCCCATTTTCTTTAACGAACGATAACTTTTTGTGAAAATAACAAGTGCCCCGATCCCGGCCGAAACGACTCGAATTACACTTCGACACCCGCCGACATGATCGCCACGATGCACAGAGCACCCTCGTAAATTTTCGGGACGTTTCATTTTTTCACAACCAGGACCGAAACCCTAGGCCGAACAAAATGGTCGGATGCGAAGTGAAATTTTTTCGCTCGAAATTTTACGAGCTTGTGCAGAACTTCTAGGAAATACACGAAGTGATTCGAGTTCGTTTGCCCCCCCATTTTCTTTAACGAACGATAACTTTTTGTGAAACTAACAAGTGCCCCGAACCCGGCCCAAACGACTCGAATTACACTTCGAGACCCGCCGACATGATCGCCACGATGCACAGAGCACCCTCGTAAATTTTCGGGACGTTTCATTTTTTCACAACCAGGACCGAAACCCTAGGCCGAACAAAATGGTCGGATGCGAAGTGAAATTTTTTCGCTCGAAATTTTACGAGCTTGTGCAGAACTTCTATTCAATCATATCGGCAAGTGACACGAAGTGATTCGAGTTCGTTTGCCCCCCCATTTTCTTTAACGAACGATAACTTTTTGTGAAAATAACAAGTGCCCCGATCCCGGCCGAAACGACTCGAATTACACTTCGACACCCGCCGACATGATCGCCACGATGCACAGAGCACCCTCGTAAATTTTCGGGACGTTTCATTTTTTCACAACCAGGACCGAAACCCTAGGCCGAACAAAATGGTCGGATGCGAAGTGAAATTTTTTCGCTCGAAATTTTACGAGCTTGTGCAGAACTTCTAGGAAATACACGAAGTGATTCGAGTTCGTTTGCCCCCCCATTTTCTTTAACGAACGATAACTTTTTGTGAAACTAACAAGTGCCCCGAACCCGGCCCAAACGACTCGAATTACACTTCGAGACCCGCCGACATGATCGCCACGATGCACAGAGCACCCTCGTAAATTTTCGGGACGTTTCATTTTTTCACAACCAGGACCGAAACCCTAGGCCGAACAAAATGGTCGGATGCGAAGTGAAATTTTTTCGCTCGAAATTTTACGAGCTTGTGCAGAACTTCTATTCAATCATATCGGCAAGTGACACGAAGTGATTCGAGTTCGTTTGCCCCCCCATTTTCTTTAACGAACGATAACTTTTTGTGAAAATAACAAGTGCCCCGACCCCGGCCGAAACGACTCGAATTACACTTCGACACCCGCCGACATGATCGCCACGATGCACAGAGCACCCTCGTAAATTTTCGGGACGTTTCATTTTTTCACAACCAGGACCGAAACCCTAGGCCGAACAAAATGGTCGGATGCGAAGTGAAATTTTTTCGCTCGAAATTTTACGAGCTTGTGCAGAACTTCTAGGAAATCATATTGGCAGGTGACACGAAGTGATTCGAGTTCGTTTGCCCCCCCATTTTCTTTAACGAACGATAACTTTTTGTGAAAATAACAAGTGCCCCGAACCCGGCCCAAACGACCCGAATTACACTTCGAGACCCGCCGACATGATCGCCACGATGCACAGAGCACCCTCGTAAATTTTCGGGACGTTTCATTTTTTCACAACCAGGACCGAAACCCTAGGCCGAACAAAATGGTCGGATGCGAAGTGAAATTTTTTCGCTCAAAATTTTACGAGCTTGTGCAGAACTTCTAGGCAGTCATATCGGCAGGTGACACGAAGTGATTCGAGTTCGTTTGCCCCCTCATTTTCTTTAACGAACGATAACTTTTTGTGAAAATAACAAATGCCCCTATCCCGGCCGAAACGACTCGAATTACACTTCGAGACCCGCCGACATGATCGCCACGATGGACAGAGCACCCTCGTAAATTTTCGGGACGTTTCATTTTTTCACAACCAGGACCGAAACCCTAGGCCGAACAAAATGGTCGGATGCGAAGTGAAATTTTTTCGCTCGAAATTTTACGAGCTTGTGCAGAACTTCTAGGAAATCATATTGGCAGGTGACACGAAGTGATTCGAGTTCGTTTGCCCCCCCATTTTCTTTAACGAACGATAACTTTTTGTGAAAATAACAAGTGCCCCGAACCCGGCCGAAACGACTCGAATTACACTTCGAGACCCGCCGACATGATCGCCACGATGCACAGAGCACCCTCGTAAATTTTCGGGACGTTTAATTTTTCACAACCAGGACCGAAACCCTAGGCCGAACAAAATGGTCGGATGCGAAGTGAAATTTTTTCGCTCGAAATTTTACGAGCTTGTGCAGAACTTCTAGGCAATCATATCGGCAGGTGACACGAAGTGATTCGAGTTCGTTTGCCCCCCCATTTTCTTTAACGAACGATAACTTTTTGTGAAAATAACAAGTGCCCCGAACCCGGCCGAAACGACTCGAATTACACTTCGAGACCCGCCGACATGATCGCCACGATGCACAGAGCACCCTCGTAAATTTTCGGGACGTTTAATTTTTCACAACCAGGACCGAAACCCTAGGCCGAACAAAATGGTCGGATGCGAAGTGAAATTTTTTCGCTCGAAATTTTACGAGCTTGTGCAGAACTTCTAGGCAATCATATCGGCAGGTGACACGAAGTGATTCGAGTTCGTTTGCCCCCCCATTTTCTTTAACGAACGATAACTTTTTGTGAAAATAACAAGTGCCCCGAACCCGGCCCAAACGACTCGAATTACACTTCGAGACCCGCCGACATGATCGCCACGATGCACAGAGCACCCTCGTAAATTTTCGGGACGTTTCATTTTTTCACAACCAGGACCGAAACCCTAGGCTGAACAAAATGGTCGGATGCGAAGTGAAATTTTTTCGCTCGAAATTTTACGAGCTTGTGCAGAACTTCTAGGCAATCATATCGGCACGTGACACGAAGTGATTCGAGTTCGTTTGCCCCCCATTTTCTTTAACGAACGATAACTTTTTGTGAAAGAACAAGTGCCCCGATCCCGGCCGAAACGACTCGAATTACACTTCGACACCCGCCGACATGATCGCCACGATGCACAGAGCACCCTCGTAAATTTTCGGGACGTTTCATTTTTTCACAACCAGGACCGAAACCCTAGGCCGAACAAAATGGTCGGATGCGAAGTGAAATTTTTTCGCTCGAAATTTTACGAGCTTGTGCAGAACTTCTATTCAATCATATCGGCAAGTGACACGAAGTGATTCGAGTTTGTTTGCCCCCCCATTTTCTTTAACGAACGATAACTTTTTGTGAAAATAACAAGTGCCCCTATCCCGGCCGAAACGACTCGAATTACACTTCGAGACCCGCCGACATGATCGCCACGATGCACAGAGCACCCTCGTAAATTTTCGGGACGTTTCATTTTTTCACAACCAGGACCGAAACCCTAGGCCGAACAAAATGGTCGGATGCGAAGTGAAATTTTTTCGCTCGAAATTTTACGAGCTTGTGCAGAACTTCTATTCAATCATATCGGCAAGTGACACGAAGTGATTCGAGTTCGTTTGCCCCCCCATTTTCTTTAACGAACGATAACTTTTTGTGAAAATAACAAGTGCCCCTATCCCGGCCGAAACGACTCGAATTACACTTCGAGACCCGCCGACATGATCGCCACGATGCACAGAGCACCCTCGTAAATTTTCGGGACGTTTCATTTTTTCACAACCAGGACCGAAACCCTAGGCCGAACAAAATGGTCGGATGCGAAGTGAAATTTTTTCGCTCGAAATTTTACGAGCTTGTGCAGAACTTCACGGCAATCATATCGGCAAGTGACACGAAGTGATTCGAGTTCGTTTGCCCCCCCATTTTCTTTAACGAACGATAACTTTTTGTGAAAATAACAAGTGCCCCGATCCCGGCCGAAACGACTCGAATTACACTTCGACACCCGCCGACATGATCGCCACGATGCACAGAGCACCCTCGTAAATTTTCGGGACGTTTCATTTTTTCACAACCAGGACCGAAACCCTAGGCCGAACAAAATGGTCGGATGCGAAGTGAAATTTTTTCGCTCGAAATTTTACGAGCTTGTGCAGAACTTCTAGGAAATACACGAAGTGATTCGAGTTCGTTTGCCCCCCCATTTTCTTTAACGAACGATAACTTTTTGTGAAACTAACAAGTGCCCCGAACCCGGCCCAAACGACTCGAATTACACTTCGAGACCCGCCGACATGATCGCCACGATGCACAGAGCACCCTCGTAAATTTTCGGGACGTTTCATTTTTTCACAACCAGGACCGAAACCCTAGGCCGAACAAAATGGTCGGATGCGAAGTGAAATTTTTTCGCTCGAAATTTTACGAGCTTGTGCAGAACTTCTAGGCAATCATATCGGCACGTGACACGAAGTGATTCGAGTTCGTTTGCCCCCCCATTTTCTTTAACGAACGATAACTTTTTGTGAAAGAACAAGTGCCCCGATCCCGGCCGAAACGACTCGAATTACACTTCGACACCCGCCGACATGATCGCCACGATGCACAGAGCACCCTCGTAAATTTTCGGGACGTTTCATTTTTTCACAACCAGGACCGAAACCCTAGGCCGAACAAAATGGTCGGATGCGAAGTGAAATTTTTTCGCTCGAAATTTTACGAGCTTGTGCAGAACTTCTATTCAATCATATCGGCAAGTGACACGAAGTGATTCGAGTTCGTTTGCCCCCCCATTTTCTTTAACGAACGATAACTTTTTGTGAAAATAACAAGTGCCCCTATCCCGGCCGAAACGACTCGAATTACACTTCGAGACCCGCCGACATGATCGCCACGATGCACAGAGCACCCTCGTAAATTTTCGGGACGTTTCATTTTTTCACAACCAGGACCGAAACCCTAGGCCGAACAAAATGGTCGGATGCGAAGTGAAATTTTTTCGCTCGAAATTTTACGAGCTTGTGCAGAACTTCTATTCAATCATATCGGCAAGTGACACGAAGTGATTCGAGTTCGTTTGCCCCCCCATTTTCTTTAACGAACGATAACTTTTTGTGAAAATAACAAGTGCCCCGATCCCGGCCGAAACGACTCGAATTACACTTCGACACCCGCCGACATGATCGCCACGATGCACAGAGCACCCTCGTAAATTTTCGGGACGTTTCATTTTTTCACAACCAGGACCGAAACCCTAGGCCGAACAAAATGGTCGGATGCGAAGTGAAATTTTTTCGCTCGAAATTTTACGAGCTTGTGCAGAACTTCTAGGAAATACACGAAGTGATTCGAGTTCGTTTGCCCCCCCATTTTCTTTAACGAACGATAACTTTTTGTGAAACTAACAAGTGCCCCGAACCCGGCCCAAACGACTCGAATTACACTTCGAGACCCGCCGACATGATCGCCACGATGCACAGAGCACCCTCGTAAATTTTCGGGACGTTTCATTTTTTCACAACCAGGACCGAAACCCTAGGCCGAACAAAATGGTCGGATGCGAAGTGAAATTTTTTCGCTCGAAATTTTACGAGCTTGTGCAGAACTTCTATTCAATCATATCGGCAAGTGACACGAAGTGATTCGAGTTCGTTTGCCCCCCCATTTTCTTTAACGAACGATAACTTTTTGTGAAAATAACAAGTGCCCCGATCCCGGCCGAAACGACTCGAATTACACTTCGACACCCGCCGACATGATCGCCACGATGCACAGAGCACCCTCGTAAATTTTCGGGACGTTTCATTTTTTCACAACCAGGACCGAAACCCTAGGCCGAACAAAATGGTCGGATGCGAAGTGAAATTTTTTCGCTCGAAATTTTACGAGCTTGTGCAGAACTTCTAGGAAATACACGAAGTGATTCGAGTTCGTTTGCCCCCCCATTTTCTTTAACGAACGATAACTTTTTGTGAAACTAACAAGTGCCCCGAACCCGGCCCAAACGACTCGAATTACACTTCGAGACCCGCCGACATGATCGCCACGATGCACAGAGCACCCTCGTAAATTTTCGGGACGTTTCATTTTTTCACAACCAGGACCGAAACCCTAGGCCGAACAAAATGGTCGGATGCGAAGTGAAATTTTTTCGCTCGAAATTTTACGAGCTTGTGCAGAACTTCTATTCAATCATATCGGCAAGTGACACGAAGTGATTCGAGTTCGTTTGCCCCCCCATTTTCTTTAACGAACGATAACTTTTTGTGAAAATAACAAGTGCCCCGACCCCGGCCGAAACGACTCGAATTACACTTCGACACCCGCCGACATGATCGCCACGATGCACAGAGCACCCTCGTAAATTTTCGGGACGTTTCATTTTTTCACAACCAGGACCGAAACCCTAGGCCGAACAAAATGGTCGGATGCGAAGTGAAATTTTTTCGCTCGAAATTTTACGAGCTTGTGCAGAACTTCTAGGAAATCATATTGGCAGGTGACACGAAGTGATTCGAGTTCGTTTGCCCCCCCATTTTCTTTAACGAACGATAACTTTTTGTGAAAATAACAAGTGCCCCGAACCCGGCCCAAACGACCCGAATTACACTTCGAGACCCGCCGACATGATCGCCACGATGCACAGAGCACCCTCGTAAATTTTCGGGACGTTTCATTTTTTCACAACCAGGACCGAAACCCTAGGCCGAACAAAATGGTCGGATGCGAAGTGAAATTTTTTCGCTCAAAATTTTACGAGCTTGTGCAGAACTTCTAGGCAGTCATATCGGCAGGTGACACGAAGTGATTCGAGTTCGTTTGCCCCCTCATTTTCTTTAACGAACGATAACTTTTTGTGAAAATAACAAATGCCCCTATCCCGGCCGAAACGACTCGAATTACACTTCGAGACCCGCCGACATGATCGCCACGATGGACAGAGCACCCTCGTAAATTTTCGGGACGTTTCATTTTTTCACAACCAGGACCGAAACCCTAGGCCGAACAAAATGGTCGGATGCGAAGTGAAATTTTTTCGCTCGAAATTTTACGAGCTTGTGCAGAACTTCTAGGAAATCATATTGGCAGGTGACACGAAGTGATTCGAGTTCGTTTGCCCCCCCATTTTCTTTAACGAACGATAACTTTTTGTGAAAATAACAAGTGCCCCGAACCCGGCCGAAACGACTCGAATTACACTTCGAGACCCGCCGACATGATCGCCACGATGCACAGAGCACCCTCGTAAATTTTCGGGACGTTTAATTTTTCACAACCAGGACCGAAACCCTAGGCCGAACAAAATGGTCGGATGCGAAGTGAAATTTTTTCGCTCGAAATTTTACGAGCTTGTGCAGAACTTCTAGGCAATCATATCGGCAGGTGACACGAAGTGATTCGAGTTCGTTTGCCCCCCCATTTTCTTTAACGAACGATAACTTTTTGTGAAAATAACAAGTGCCCCGAACCCGGCCGAAACGACTCGAATTACACTTCGAGACCCGCCGACATGATCGCCACGATGCACAGAGCACCCTCGTAAATTTTCGGGACGTTTAATTTTTCACAACCAGGACCGAAACCCTAGGCCGAACAAAATGGTCGGATGCGAAGTGAAATTTTTTCGCTCGAAATTTTACGAGCTTGTGCAGAACTTCTAGGCAATCATATCGGCAGGTGACACGAAGTGATTCGAGTTCGTTTGCCCCCCCATTTTCTTTAACGAACGATAACTTTTTGTGAAAATAACAAGTGCCCCGAACCCGGCCCAAACGACTCGAATTACACTTCGAGACCCGCCGACATGATCGCCACGATGCACAGAGCACCCTCGTAAATTTTCGGGACGTTTCATTTTTTCACAACCAGGACCGAAACCCTAGGCTGAACAAAATGGTCGGATGCGAAGTGAAATTTTTTCGCTCGAAATTTTACGAGCTTGTGCAGAACTTCTAGGCAATCATATCGGCACGTGACACGAAGTGATTCGAGTTCGTTTGCCCCCCATTTTCTTTAACGAACGATAACTTTTTGTGAAAGAACAAGTGCCCCGATCCCGGCCGAAACGACTCGAATTACACTTCGACACCCGCCGACATGATCGCCACGATGCACAGAGCACCCTCGTAAATTTTCGGGACGTTTCATTTTTTCACAACCAGGACCGAAACCCTAGGCCGAACAAAATGGTCGGATGCGAAGTGAAATTTTTTCGCTCGAAATTTTACGAGCTTGTGCAGAACTTCTATTCAATCATATCGGCAAGTGACACGAAGTGATTCGAGTTCGTTTGCCCCCCCCCATTTTCTTTAACGAACGATAACTTTTTGTGAAAATAACAAGTGCCCCGACCCCGGCCGAAACGACTCGAATTACACTTCGACACCCGCCGACATGATCGCCACGATGCACAGAGCACCCTCGTAAATTTTCGGGACGTTTCATTTTTTCACAACCAGGACCGAAACCCTAGGCCGAACAAAATGGTCGGATGCGAAGTGAAATTTTTTCGCTCGAAATTTTACGAGCTTGTGCAGAACTTCTAGGAAATCATATTGGCAGGTGACACGAAGTGATTCGAGTTCGTTTGCCCCCCCATTTTCTTTAACGAACGATAACTTTTTGGGAAAATAACAAGTGCCCCGAACCCGGCCGAAACGACTCGAATTACACTTCGAGACCCGCCGACATGATCGCCACGATGCACAGAGCACCCTCGTAAATTTTCGGGACGTTTCATTTTTTCACAACCAGGACCGAAACCCTAGGCCGAACAAAATGGTCGGATGCGAAGTGAAATTTTTTCGCTCGAAATTTTACGAGCTTGTGCAGAACTTCTAGGCAATCATATCGGCAGGTGACACGAAGTGATTCGAGTTCGTTTGCCCCCCCATTTTCTTTAACGAACGATAACTTTTTGTGAAAATAACAAGTGCCACGATCCGGGCCGAAACGACTCGAATTACACTTCGAGACCCGCCGACATGATCGCCACGATGCACAGAGCACCCTCGTAAATTTTCGGGACGTTTCATTTTTTCACAACCAGGACCGAAACCCTAGGCCGAACAAAATGGTCGGATGCGAAGTGAAATTTTTTCGCTCGAAATTTTACGAGCTTGTGCAGAACTTCTATTCAATCATATCGGCAAGTGACACGAAGTGATTCGAGTTCGTTTGCCCCCCCATTTTCTTTAACGAACGATAACTTTTTGTGAAAATAACAAGTGCCCCGATCCCGGCCGAAACGACTCGAATTACACTTCGACACCCGCCGACAAGATCGCCACGATGCACAGAGCACCCTCGTAAATTTTCGGGACGTTTCATTTTTTCACAACCAGGACCGAAACCCTAGGCCGAACAAAATGGTCGGATGCGAAGTGAAATTTTTTCGCTCGAAATTTTACGAGCTTGTGCAGAACTTCACGGCAATCATATCGGCAAGTGACACGAAGTGATTCGAGTTCGTTTGCCCCCCCATTTTCTTTAACGAACGATAACTTTTTGTGAAAATAACAAGTGCCCCGATCCCGGCCGAAACGACTCGAATTACACTTCGACACCCGCCGACATGATCGCCACGATGCACAGAGCACCCTCGTAAATTTTCGGGACGTTTCATTTTTTCACAACCAGGACCGAAACCCTAGGCCGAACAAAATGGTCGGATGCGAAGTGAAATTTTTTCGCTCGAAATTTTACGAGCTTGTGCAGAACTTCTAGGAAATCATATTGGCAGGTGACACGAAGTGATTCGAGTTCGTTTGCCCCTCCATTTTCTTTAACGAACGATAACTTTTTGTGAAAATAACAAGTGCCCCGAACCCGGCCGAAACGACTCGAATTACACTTCGAGACCCGCCGACATGATCGCCACGATGCACAGAGCACCCTCGTAAATTTTCGGGACGTTTCATTTTTTCACAACCAGGACCGAAACCCTAGGCCGAACAAAATGGTCGGATGCGAAGTGAAATTTTTTCGCTCGAAATTTTACGAGCTTGTGCAGAACTTCTAGGCAATCATATCGGCACGTGACACGAAGTGATTCGAGTTCGTTTGCCCCCCCATTTTCTTTAACGAACGATAACTTTTTGTGAAAGAACAAGTGCCCCGATCCCGGCCGAAACGACTCGAATTACACTTCGACACCCGCCGACATGATCGCCACGATGCACAGAGCACCCTCGTAAATTTTCGGGACGTTTCATTTTTTCACAACCAGGACCGAAACCCTAGGCCGAACAAAATGGTCTGATGCGAAGTGAAATTTTTTCGCTCGAAATTTTACGAGCTTGTGCAGAACTTCTATTCAATCATATCGGCAAGTGACACGAAGTGATTCGAGTTCGTTTGCCCCCCCATTTTCTTTAACGAACGATAACTTTTTGTGAAAATAACAAGTGCCCCTATCCCGGCCGAAACGACTCGAATTACACTTCGAGACCCGCCGACATGATCGCCACGATGCACAGAGCACCCTCGTAAATTTTCGGGACGTTTCATTTTTTCACAACCAGGACCGAAACCCTACGCCGAACAAAATGGTCGGATGCGAAGTGAAATTTTTTCGCTCGAAATTTTACGAGCTTGTGCAGAACTTCACGGCAATCATATCGGCAAGTGACACGAAGTGATTCGAGTTCGTTTGCCCCCCCATTTTCTTTAACGAACGATAACTTTTTGTGAAAATAACAAGTGCCCCGATCCCGGCCGAAACGACTCGAATTACACTTCGACACCCGCCGACAAGATCGCCACGATGCACAGAGCACCCTCGTAAATTTTCGGGACGTTTCATTTTTTCACAACCAGGACCGAAACCCTAGGCCGAACAAAATGGTCGGATGCGAAGTGAAATTTTTTCGCTCGAAATTTTACGAGCTTGTGCAGAACTTCTATTCAATCATATCGGCAAGTGACACGAAGTGATTCGAGTTCGTTTGCCCCCCCATTTTCTTTAACGAACGATAACTTTTTGTGAAAATAACAAGTGCCCCTATCCCGGCCGAAACGACTCGAATTACACTTCGAGACCCGCCGACATGATCGCCACGATGCACAGAGCACCCTCGTAAATTTTCGGGACGTTTCATTTTTTCACAACCAGGACCGAAACCCTAGGCCGAACAAAATGGTCGGATGCGAAGTGAAATTTTTTCGCTCGAAATTTTACGAGCTTGTGCAGAACTTCTATTCAATCATATCGGCAAGTGACACGAAGTGATTCGAGTTCGTTTGCCCCCCCATTTTCTTTAACGAACGATAACTTTTTGTGAAAATAACAAGTGCCCCTATCCCGGCCGAAACGACTCGAATTACACTTCGAGACCCGCCGACATGATCGCCACGATGCACAGAGCACCCTCGTAAATTTTCGGGACGTTTCATTTTTTCACAACCAGGACCGAAACCGTAGGCCGAACAAAATGGTCGGATGCGAAGTGAAATTTTTTCGCTCGAAATTTTACGAGCTTGTGCAGAACTTCACGGCAATCATATCGGCAAGTGACACGAAGTGATTCGAGTTCGTTTGCCCCCCCATTTTCTTTAACGAACGATAACTTTTTGTGAAAATAACAAGTGCCCCGATCCCGGCCGAAACGACTCGAATTACACTTCGACACCCGCCGACATGATCGCCACGATGCACAGAGCACCCTCGTAAATTTTCGGGACGTTTCATTTTTTCACAACCAGGACCGAAACCCTAGGCCGAACAAAATGGTCGGATGCGAAGTGAAATTTTTTCGCTCGAAATTTTACGAGCTTGTGCAGAACTTCTAGGAAATACACGAAGTGATTCGAGTTCGTTTGCCCCCCCATTTTCTTTAACGAACGATAACTTTTTGTGAAACTAACAAGTGCCCCGAACCCGGCCCAAACGACTCGAATTACACTTCGAGACCCGCCGACATGATCGCCACGATGCACAGAGCACCCTCGTAAATTTTCGGGACGTTTCATTTTTTCACAACCAGGACCGAAACCCTAGGCCGAACAAAATGGTCGGATGCGAAGTGAAATTTTTTCGCTCGAAATTTTACGAGCTTGTGCAGAACTTCTAGGCAATCATATCGGCACGTGACACGAAGTGATTCGAGTTCGTTTGCCCCCCCATTTTCTTTAACGAACGATAACTTTTTGTGAAAGAACAAGTGCCCCGATCCCGGCCGAAACGACTCGAATTACACTTCGACACCCGCCGACATGATCGCCACGATGCACAGAGCACCCTCGTAAATTTTCGGGACGTTTCATTTTTTCACAACCAGGACCGAAACCCTAGGCCGAACAAAATGGTCGGATGCGAAGTGAAATTTTTTCGCTCGAAATTTTACGAGCTTGTGCAGAACTTCTATTCAATCATATCGGCAAGTGACACGAAGTGATTCGAGTTCGTTTGCCCCCCCATTTTCTTTAACGAACGATAACTTTTTGTGAAAATAACAAGTGCCCCTATCCCGGCCGAAACGACTCGAATTACACTTCGAGACCCGCCGACATGATCGCCACGATGCACAGAGCACCCTCGTAAATTTTCGGGGCGTTTCATTTTTTCACAACCAGGACCGAAACCCTAGGCCGAACAAAATGGTCGGATGCGAAGTGAAATTTTTTCGCTCGAAATTTTACGAGCTTGTGCAGAACTTCTATTCAATCATATCGGCAAGTGACACGAAGTGATTCGAGTTCGTTTGCCCCCCCATTTTCTTTAACGAACGATAAATTTTTGTGAAAATAACAAGTGCCCCGATCCCGGCCGAAACGACTCGAATTACACTTCGACACCCGCCGACATGATCGCCACGATGCACAGAGCACCCTCGTAAATTTTCGGGACGTTTCATTTTTTCACAACCAGGACCGAAACCCTAGGCCGAACAAAATGGTCGGATGCGAAGTGAAATTTTTTCGCTCGAAATTTTACGAGCTTGTGCAGAACTTCTAGGAAATACACGAAGTGATTCGAGTTCGTTTGCCCCCCCATTTTCTTTAACGAACGATAACTTTTTGTGAAACTAACAAGTGCCCCGAACCCGGCCCAAACGACTCGAATTACACTTCGAGACCCGCCGACATGATCGCCACGATGCACAGAGCACCCTCGTAAATTTTCGGGACGTTTCATTTTTTCACAACCAGGACCGAAACCCTAGGCCGAACAAAATGGTCGGATGCGAAGTGAAATTTTTTCGCTCGAAATTTTACGAGCTTGTGCAGAACTTCTATTCAATCATATCGGCAAGTGACACGAAGTGATTCGAGTTCGTTTGCCCCCCCATTTTCTTTAACGAACGATAACTTTTTGTGAAAATAACAAGTGCCCCGATCCCGGCCGAAACGACTCGAATTACACTTCGACACCCGCCGACATGATCGCCACGATGCACAGAGCACCCTCGTAAATTTTCGGGACGTTTCATTTTTTCACAACCAGGACCGAAACCCTAGGCCGAACAAAATGGTCGGATGCGAAGTGAAATTTTTTCGCTCGAAATTTTACGAGCTTGTGCAGAACTTCTAGGAAATACACGAAGTGATTCGAGTTCGTTTGCCCCCCCATTTTCTTTAACGAACGATAACTTTTTGTGAAACTAACAAGTGCCCCGAACCCGGCCCAAACGACTCGAATTACACTTCGAGACCCGCCGACATGATCGCCACGATGCACAGAGCACCCTCGTAAATTTTCGGGACGTTTCATTTTTTCACAACCAGGACCGAAACCCTAGGCCGAACAAAATGGTCGGATGCGAAGTGAAATTTTTTCGCTCGAAATTTTACGAGCTTGTGCAGAACTTCTATTCAATCATATCGGCAAGTGACACGAAGTGATTCGAGTTCGTTTGCCCCCCCATTTTCTTTAACGAACGATAACTTTTTGTGAAAATAACAAGTGCCCCGACCCCGGCCGAAACGACTCGAATTACACTTCGACACCCGCCGACATGATCGCCACGATGCACAGAGCACCCTCGTAAATTTTCGGGACGTTTCATTTTTTCACAACCAGGACCGAAACCCTAGGCCGAACAAAATGGTCGGATGCGAAGTGAAATTTTTTCGCTCGAAATTTTACGAGCTTGTGCAGAACTTCTAGGAAATCATATTGGCAGGTGACACGAAGTGATTCGAGTTCGTTTGCCCCCCCATTTTCTTTAACGAACGATAACTTTTTGTGAAAATAACAAGTGCCCCGAACCCGGCCCAAACGACCCGAATTACACTTCGAGACCCGCCGACATGATCGCCACGATGCACAGAGCACCCTCGTAAATTTTCGGGACGTTTCATTTTTTCACAACCAGGACCGAAACCCTAGGCCGAACAAAATGGTCGGATGCGAAGTGAAATTTTTTCGCTCAAAATTTTACGAGCTTGTGCAGAACTTCTAGGCAGTCATATCGGCAGGTGACACGAAGTGATTCGAGTTCGTTTGCCCCCTCATTTTCTTTAACGAACGATAACTTTTTGTGAAAATAACAAATGCCCCTATCCCGGCCGAAACGACTCGAATTACACTTCGAGACCCGCCGACATGATCGCCACGATGGACAGAGCACCCTCGTAAATTTTCGGGACGTTTCATTTTTTCACAACCAGGACCGAAACCCTAGGCCGAACAAAATGGTCGGATGCGAAGTGAAATTTTTTCGCTCGAAATTTTACGAGCTTGTGCAGAACTTCTAGGAAATCATATTGGCAGGTGACACGAAGTGATTCGAGTTCGTTTGCCCCCCCATTTTCTTTAACGAACGATAACTTTTTGTGAAAATAACAAGTGCCCCGAACCCGGCCGAAACGACTCGAATTACACTTCGAGACCCGCCGACATGATCGCCACGATGCACAGAGCACCCTCGTAAATTTTCGGGACGTTTAATTTTTCACAACCAGGACCGAAACCCTAGGCCGAACAAAATGGTCGGATGCGAAGTGAAATTTTTTCGCTCGAAATTTTACGAGCTTGTGCAGAACTTCTAGGCAATCATATCGGCAGGTGACACGAAGTGATTCGAGTTCGTTTGCCCCCCCATTTTCTTTAACGAACGATAACTTTTTGTGAAAATAACAAGTGCCCCGAACCCGGCCGAAACGACTCGAATTACACTTCGAGACCCGCCGACATGATCGCCACGATGCACAGAGCACCCTCGTAAATTTTCGGGACGTTTAATTTTTCACAACCAGGACCGAAACCCTAGGCCGAACAAAATGGTCGGATGCGAAGTGAAATTTTTTCGCTCGAAATTTTACGAGCTTGTGCAGAACTTCTAGGCAATCATATCGGCAGGTGACACGAAGTGATTCGAGTTCGTTTGCCCCCCCATTTTCTTTAACGAACGATAACTTTTTGTGAAAATAACAAGTGCCCCGAACCCGGCCCAAACGACTCGAATTACACTTCGAGACCCGCCGACATGATCGCCACGATGCACAGAGCACCCTCGTAAATTTTCGGGACGTTTCATTTTTTCACAACCAGGACCGAAACCCTAGGCTGAACAAAATGGTCGGATGCGAAGTTAAATTTTTTCGCTCGAAATTTTACGAGCTTGTGCAGAACTTCTAGGCAATCATATCGGCACGTGACACGAAGTGATTCGAGTTCGTTTGCCCCCCATTTTCTTTAACGAACGATAACTTTTTGTGAAAGAACAAGTGCCCCGATCCCGGCCGAAACGACTCGAATTACACTTCGACACCCGCCGACATGATCGCCACGATGCACAGAGCACCCTCGTAAATTTTCGGGACGTTTCATTTTTTCACAACCAGGACCGAAACCCTAGGCCGAACAAAATGGTCGGATGCGAAGTGAAATTTTTTCGCTCGAAATTTTACGAGCTTGTGCAGAACTTCTATTCAATCATATCGGCAAGTGACACGAAGTGATTCGAGTTTGTTTGCCCCCCCATTTTCTTTAACGAACGATAACTTTTTGTGAAAATAACAAGTGCCCCTATCCCGGCCGAAACGACTCGAATTACACTTCGAGACCCGCCGACATGATCGCCACGATGCACAGAGCACCCTCGTAAATTTTCGGGACGTTTCATTTTTTCACAACCAGGACCGAAACCCTAGGCCGAACAAAATGGTCGGATGCGAAGTGAAATTTTTTCGCTCGAAATTTTACGAGCTTGTGCAGAACTTCACGGCAATCATATCGGCAAGTGACACGAAGTGATTCGAGTTCGTTTGCCCCCCCATTTTCTTTAACGAACGATAACTTTTTGTGAAAATAACAAGTGCCCCGATCCCGGCCGAAACGACTCGAATTACACTTCGACACCCGCCGACATGATCGCCACGATGCACAGAGCACCCTCGTAAATTTTCGGGACGTTTCATTTTTTCACAACCAGGACCGAAACCCTAGGCCGAACAAAATGGTCGGATGCGAAGTGAAATTTTTTCGCTCGAAATTTTACGAGCTTGTGCAGAACTTCTAGGAAATACACGAAGTGATTCGAGTTCGTTTGCCCCCCCATTTTCTTTAACGAACGATAACTTTTTGTGAAACTAACAAGTGCCCCGAACCCGGCCCAAACGACTCGAATTACACTTCGAGACCCGCCGACATGATCGCCACGATGCACAGAGCACCCTCGTAAATTTTCGGGACGTTTCATTTTTTTACAACCAGGACCGAAACCCTAGGCCGAACAAAATGGTCGGATGCGAAGTGAAATTTTTTCGCTCGAAATTTTACGAGCTTGTGCAGAACTTCTAGGCAATCATATCGGCACGTGACACGAAGTGATTCGAGTTCGTTTGCCCCCCCATTTTCTTTAACGAACGATAACTTTTTGTGAAAGAACAAGTGCCCCGATCCCGGCCGAAACGACTCGAATTACACTTCGACACCCGCCGACATGATCGCCACGATGCACAGAGCACCCTCGTAAATTTTCGGGACGTTTCATTTTTTCACAACCAGGACCGAAACCCTAGGCCGAACAAAATGGTCGGATGCGAAGTGAAATTTTTTCGCTCGAAATTTTACGAGCTTGTGCAGAACTTCTATTCAATCATATCGGCAAGTGACACGAAGTGATTCGAGTTCGTTTGCCCCCCCATTTTCTTTAACGAACGATAACTTTTTGTGAAAATAACAAGTGCCCCTATCCCGGCCGAAACGACTCGAATTACACTTCGAGACCCGCCGACATGATCGCCACGATGCACAGAGCACCCTCGTAAATTTTCGGGACGTTTCATTTTTTCACAACCAGGACCGAAACCCTAGGCCGAACAAAATGGTCGGATGCGAAGTGAAATTTTTTCGCTCGAAATTTTACGAGCTTGTGCAGAACTTCTATTCAATCATATCGGCAAGTGACACGAAGTGATTCGAGTTCGTTTGCCCCCCCATTTTCTTTAACGAACGATAACTTTTTGTGAAAATAACAAGTGCCCCGATCCCGGCCGAAACGACTCGAATTACACTTCGACACCCGCCGACATGATCGCCACGATGCACAGAGCACCCTCGTAAATTTTCGGGACGTTTCATTTTTTCACAACCAGGACCGAAACCCTAGGCCGAACAAAATGGTCGGATGCGAAGTGAAATTTTTTCGCTCGAAATTTTACGAGCTTGTGCAGAACTTCTAGGAAATACACGAAGTGATTCGAGTTCGTTTGCCCCCCCATTTTCTTTAACGAACGATAACTTTTTGTGAAACTAACAAGTGCCCCGAACCCGGCCCAAACGACTCGAATTACACTTCGAGACCCGCCGACATGATCGCCACGATGCACAGAGCACCCTCGTAAATTTTCGGGACGTTTCATTTTTTCACAACCAGGACCGAAACCCTAGGCCGAACAAAATGGTCGGATGCGAAGTGAAATTTTTTCGCTCGAAATTTTACGAGCTTGTGCAGAACTTCTATTCAATCATATCGGCAAGTGACACGAAGTGATTCGAGTTCGTTTGCCCCCCCATTTTCTTTAACGAACGATAACTTTTTGTGAAAATAACAAGTGCCCCGATCCCGGCCGAAACGACTCGAATTACACTTCGACACCCGCCGACATGATCGCCACGATGCACAGAGCACCCTCGTAAATTTTCGGGACGTTTCATTTTTTCACAACCAGGACCGAAACCCTAGGCCGAACAAAATGGTCGGATGCGAAGTGAAATTTTTTCGCTCGAAATTTTACGAGCTTGTGCAGAACTTCTAGGAAATACACGAAGTGATTCGAGTTCGTTTGCCCCCCCATTTTCTTTAACGAACGATAACTTTTTGTGAAACTAACAAGTGCCCCGAACCCGGCCCAAACGACTCGAATTACACTTCGAGACCCGCCGACATGATCGCCACGATGCACAGAGCACCCTCGTAAATTTTCGGGACGTTTCATTTTTTCACAACCAGGACCGAAACCCTAGGCCGAACAAAATGGTCGGATGCGAAGTGAAATTTTTTCGCTCGAAATTTTACGAGCTTGTGCAGAACTTCTATTCAATCATATCGGCAAGTGACACGAAGTGATTCGAGTTCGTTTGCCCCCCCATTTTCTTTAACGAACGATAACTTTTTGTGAAAATAACAAGTGCCCCGACCCCGGCCGAAACGACTCGAATTACACTTCGACACCCGCCGACATGATCGCCACGATGCACAGAGCACCCTCGTAAATTTTCGGGACGTTTCATTTTTTCACAACCAGGACCGAAACCCTAGGCCGAACAAAATGGTCGGATGCGAAGTGAAATTTTTTCGCTCGAAATTTTACGAGCTTGTGCAGAACTTCTAGGAAATCATATTGGCAGGTGACACGAAGTGATTCGAGTTCGTTTGCCCCCCCATTTTCTTTAACGAACGATAACTTTTTGTGAAAATAACAAGTGCCCCGAACCCGGCCCAAACGACCCGAATTACACTTCGAGACCCGCCGACATGATCGCCACGATGCACAGAGCACCCTCGTAAATTTTCGGGACGTTTCATTTTTTCACAACCAGGACCGAAACCCTAGGCCGAACAAAATGGTCGGATGCGAAGTGAAATTTTTTCGCTCAAAATTTTACGAGCTTGTGCAGAACTTCTAGGCAGTCATATCGGCAGGTGACACGAAGTGATTCGAGTTCGTTTGCCCCCTCATTTTCTTTAACGAACGATAACTTTTTGTGAAAATAACAAATGCCCCTATCCCGGCCGAAACGACTCGAATTACACTTCGAGACCCGCCGACATGATCGCCACGATGGACAGAGCACCCTCGTAAATTTTCGGGACGTTTCATTTTTTCACAACCAGGACCGAAACCCTAGGCCGAACAAAATGGTCGGATGCGAAGTGAAATTTTTTCGCTCGAAATTTTACGAGCTTGTGCAGAACTTCTAGGAAATCATATTGGCAGGTGACACGAAGTGATTCGAGTTCGTTTGCCCCCCCATTTTCTTTAACGAACGATAACTTTTTGTGAAAATAACAAGTTCCCCGAACCCGGCCGAAACGACTCGAATTACACTTCGAGACCCGCCGACATGATCGCCACGATGCACAGAGCACCCTCGTAAATTTTCGGGACGTTTAATTTTTCACAACCAGGACCGAAACCCTAGGCCGAACAAAATGGTCGGATGCGAAGTGAAATTTTTTCGCTCGAAATTTTACGAGCTTGTGCAGAACTTCTAGGCAATCATATCGGCAGGTGACACGAAGTGATTCGAGTTCGTTTGCCCCCCCATTTTCTTTAACGAACGATAACTTTTTGTGAAAATAACAAGTGCCCCGAACCCGGCCGAAACGACTCGAATTACACTTCGAGACCCGCCGACATGATCGCCACGATGCACAGAGCACCCTCGTAAATTTTCGGGACGTTTAATTTTTCACAACCAGGACCGAAACCCTAGGCCGAACAAAATGGTCGGATGCGAAGTGAAATTTTTTCGCTCGAAATTTTACGAGCTTGTGCAGAACTTCTAGGCAATCATATCGGCAGGTGACACGAAGTGATTCGAGTTCGTTTGCCCCCCCATTTTCTTTAACGAACGATAACTTTTTGTGAAAATAACAAGTGCCCCGAACCCGGCCCAAACGACTCGAATTACACTTCGAGACCCGCCGACATGATCGCCACGATGCACAGAGCACCCTCGTAAATTTTCGGGACGTTTCATTTTTTCACAACCAGGACCGAAACCCTAGGCTGAACAAAATGGTCGGATGCGAAGTGAAATTTTTTCGCTCGAAATTTTACGAGCTTGTGCAGAACTTCTAGGCAATCATATCGGCACGTGACACGAAGTGATTCGAGTTCGTTTGCCCCCCATTTTCTTTAACGAACGATAACTTTTTGTGAAAGAACAAGTGCCCCGATCCCGGCCGAAACGACTCGAATTACACTTCGACACCCGCCGACATGATCGCCACGATGCACAGAGCACCCTCGTAAATTTTCGGGACGTTTCATTTTTTCACAACCAGGACCGAAACCCTAGGCCGAACAAAATGGTCGGATGCGAAGTGAAATTTTTTCGCTCGAAATTTTACGAGCTTGTGCAGAACTTCTATTCAATCATATCGGCAAGTGACACGAAGTGATTCGAGTTTGTTTGCCCCCCCATTTTCTTTAACGAACGATAACTTTTTGTGAAAATAACAAGTGCCCCTATCCCGGCCGAAACGACTCGAATTACACTTCGAGACCCGCCGACATGATCGCCACGATGCACAGAGCACCCTCGTAAATTTTCGGGACGTTTCATTTTTTCACAACCAGGACCGAAACCCTAGGCCGAACAAAATGGTCGGATGCGAAGTGAAATTTTTTCGCTCGAAATTTTACGAGCTTGTGCAGAACTTCACGGCAATCATATCGGCAAGTGACACGAAGTGATTCGAGTTCGTTTGCCCCCCCATTTTCTTTAACGAACGATAACTTTTTGTGAAAATAACAAGTTCCACGATCCGGGCCGAAACGACTCGAATTACACTTCGAGACCCGCCGACATGATCGCCACAATGCACAGAGCACCCTCGTAAATTTTCGGGACGTTTCATTTTTTCACAACCAGGACCGAAACCCTAGGCCGAACAAAATGGTCGGATGCGAAGTGAAATTTTTTCGCTCGAAATTTTACGAGCTTGTGCAGAACTTCTTGGCAATCATATCGGCAGGTGACACGAAGTGATTCGAGTTCGTTTGCCCCCTCATTTTCTTTAACGAACGATAACTTTTTGTGAAAATAACAAGTGCCCCGAACCCGGCCGAAACGACTCGAATTACACTTCGAGACCCGCCGACATGATCGCCACGATGCACAGAGCACCCTCGTAAATTTTCGGGACGTTTCATTTTTTCACAACCAGGACCGAAACCCTAGGCCGAACAAAATGGTCGGATGCGAAGTGAAATTTTTTCGCTCGAAATTTTACGAGCTTGTGCAGAACTTCTAGGCAATCATATCGGCACGTGACACGAAGTGATTCGAGTTCGTTTGCCCCCCCATTTTCTTTAACGAACGATAACTTTTTGTGAAAGAACAAGTGCCCCGATCCCGGCCGAAACGACTCGAATTACACTTCGACACCCGCCGACATGATCGCCACGATGCACAGAGCACCCTCGTAAATTTTCGGGACGTTTCATTTTTTCACAACCAGGACCGAAACCCTAGGCCGAACAAAATGGTCGGATGCGAAGTGAAATTTTTTCGCTCGAAATTTTACGAGCTTGTGCAGAACTTCTATTCAATAATATCGGCAAGTGACACGAAGTGATTCGAGTTCGTTTGCCCCCCCATTTTCTTTAACGAACGATAACTTTTTGTGAAAATAACAAGTGCCCCTATCCCGGCCGAAACGACTCGAATTACACTTCGAGACCCGCCGACATGATCGCCACGATGTACAGAGCACCCTCGTAAATTTTCGGGACGTTTCATTTTTTCACAACCAGGACCGAAACCCTACGCCGAACAAAATGGTCGGATGCGAAGTGAAATTTTTTCGCTCGAAATTTTACGAGCTTGTGCAGAACTTCACGGCAATCATATCGGCAAGTGACACGAAGTGATTCGAGTTCGTTTGCCCCCCCATTTTCTTTAACGAACGATAACTTTTTGTGAAAATAACAAGTGCCCCGATCCCGGCCGAAACGACTCGAATTACACTTCGACACCCGCCGACAAGATCGCCACGATGCACAGAGCACCCTCGTAAATTTTCGGGACGTTTCATTTTTTCACAACCAGGACCGAAACCCTAGGCCGAACAAAATGGTCGGATGCGAAGTGAAATTTTTTCGCTCGAAATTTTACGAGCTTGTGCAGAACTTCTATTCAATCATATCGGCAAGTGACACGAAGTGATTCGAGTTCGTTTGCCCCCCCATTTTCTTTAACGAACGATAACTTTTTGTGAAAATAACAAGTGCCCCTATCCCGGCCGAAACGACTCGAATTACACTTCGAGACCCGCCGACATGATCGCCACGATGCACAGAGCACCCTCGTAAATTTTCGGGACGTTTCATTTTTTCACAACCAGGACCGAAACCCTAGGCCGAACAAAATGGTCGGATGCGAAGTGAAATTTTTTCGCTCGAAATTTTACGAGCTTGTGCAGAACTTCTAGGCAATCATATCGGCACGTGACACGAAGTGATTCGAGTTCGTTTGCCCCCCCATTTTCTTTAACGAACGATAACTTTTTGTGAAAGAACAAGTGCCCCGATCCCGGCCGAAACGACTCGAATTACACTTCGACACCCGCCGACATGATCGCCACGATGCACAGAGCACCCTCGTAAATTTTCGGGACGTTTCATTTTTTCACAACCAGGACCGAAACCCTAGGCCGAACAAAATGGTCGGATGCGAAGTGAAATTTTTTCGCTCGAAATTTTACGAGCTTGTGCAGAACTTCTATTCAATCATATCGGCAAGTGACACGAAGTGATTCGAGTTTGTTTGCCCCCCCATTTTCTTTAACGAACGATAACTTTTTGTGAAAATAACAAGTGCCCCTATCCCGGCCGAAACGACTCGAATTACACTTCGAGACCCGCCGACATGATCGCCACGATGCACAGAGCACCCTCGTAAATTTTCGGGACGTTTCATTTTTTCACAACCAGGACCGAAACCCTAGGCCGAACAAAATGGTCGGATGCGAAGTGAAATTTTTTCGCTCGAAATTTTACGAGCTTGTGCAGAACTTCACGGCAATCATATCGGCAAGTGACACGAAGTGATTCGAGTTCGTTTGCCCCCCCATTTTCTTTAACGAACGATAACTTTTTGTGAAAATAACAAGTTCCACGATCCGGGCCGAAACGACTCGAATTACACTTCGAGACCCGCCGACATGATCGCCACAATGCACAGAGCACCCTCGTAAATTTTCGGGACGTTTCATTTTTTCACAACCAGGACCGAAACCCTAGGCCGAACAAAATGGTCGGATGCGAAGTGAAATTTTTTCGCTCGAAATTTTACGAGCTTGTGCAGAACTTCTTGGCAATCATATCGGCAGGTGACACGAAGTGATTCGAGTTCGTTTGCCCCCTCATTTTCTTTAACGAACGATAACTTTTTGTGAAAATAACAAGTGCCCCGAACCCGGCCGAAACGACTCGAATTACACTTCGAGACCCGCCGACATGATCGCCACGATGCACAGAGCACCCTCGTAAATTTTCGGGACGTTTCATTTTTTCACAACCAGGACCGAAACCCTAGGCCGAACAAAATGGTCGGATGCGAAGTGAAATTTTTTCGCTCGAAATTTTACGAGCTTGTGCAGAACTTCTAGGCAATCATATCGGCACGTGACACGAAGTGATTCGAGTTCGTTTGCCCCCCCATTTTCTTTAACGAACGATAACTTTTTCTGAAAGAACAAGTGCCCCGATCCCGGCCGAAACGACTCGAATTACACTTCGACACCCGCCGACATGATCGCCACGATGCACAGAGCACCCTCGTAAATTTTCGGGACGTTTCATTTTTTCACAACCAGGACCGAAACCCTAGGCCGAACAAAATGGTCGGATGCGAAGTGAAATTTTTTCGCTCGAAATTTTACGAGCTTGTGCAGAACTTCTATTCAATAATATCGGCAAGTGACACGAAGTGATTCGAGTTCGTTTGCCCCCCCATTTTCTTTAACGAACGATAACTTTTTGTGAAAATAACAAGTGCCCCTATCCCGGCCGAAACGACTCGAATTACACTTCGAGACCCGCCGACATGATCGCCACGATGTACAGAGCACCCTCGTAAATTTTCGGGACGTTTCATTTTTTCACAACCAGGACCGAAACCCTACGCCGAACAAAATGGTCGGATGCGAAGTGAAATTTTTTCGCTCGAAATTTTACGAGCTTGTGCAGAACTTCACGGCAATCATATCGGCAAGTGACACGAAGTGATTCGAGTTCGTTTGCCCCCCCATTTTCTTTAACGAACGATAACTTTTTGTGAAAATAACAAGTGCCCCGATCCCGGCCGAAACGACTCGAATTACACTTCGACACCCGCCGACAAGATCGCCACGATGCACAGAGCACCCTCGTAAATTTTCGGGACGTTTCATTTTTTCACAACCAGGACCGAAACCCTAGGCCGAACAAAATGGTCGGATGCGAAGTGAAATTTTTTCGCTCGAAATTTTACGAGCTTGTGCAGAACTTCTATTCAATCATATCGGCAAGTGACACGAAGTGATTCGAGTTCGTTTGCCCCCCCATTTTCTTTAACGAACGATAACTTTTTGTGAAAATAACAAGTGCCCCTATCCCGGCCGAAACGACTCGAATTACACTTCGAGACCCGCCGACATGATCGCCACGATGCACAGAGCACCCTCGTAAATTTTCGGGACGTTTCATTTTTTCACAACCAGGACCGAAACCCTAGGCCGAACAAAATGGTCGGATGCGAAGTGAAATTTTTTCGCTCGAAATTTTACGAGCTTGTGCAGAACTTCTATTCAATCATATCGGCAAGTGACACGAAGTGATTCGAGTTCGTTTGCCCCCCCATTTTCTTTAACGAACGATAACTTTTTGTGAAAATAACAAGTGCCCCTATCCCGGCCGAAACGACTCGAATTACACTTCGAGACCCGCCGACATGATCGCCACGATGCACAGAGCACCCTCGTAAATTTTCGGGACGTTTCATTTTTTCACAACCAGGACCGAAACCCTAGGCCGAACAAAATGGTTGGATGCGAAGTGAAATTTTTTCGCTCGAAATTTTACGAGCTTGTGCAGAACTTCTAGGCAATCATATCGGCACGTGACACGAAGTGATTCGAGTTCGTTTGCCCCCCCATTTTCTTTAACGAACGATAACTTTTTGTGAAAGAACAAGTGCCCCGATCCCGGCCGAAACGACTCGAATTACACTTCGACACCCGCCGACATGATCGCCACGATGCACAGAGCACCCTCGTAAATTTTCGGGACGTTTCATTTTTTCACAACCAGGACCGAAACCCTAGGCCGAACAAAATGGTCGGATGCGAAGTGAAATTTTTTCGCTCGAAATTTTACGAGCTTGTGCAGAACTTCTATTCAATCATATCGGCAAGTGACACGAAGTGATTCGAGTTTGTTTGCCCCCCCATTTTCTTTAACGAACGATAACTTTTTGTGAAAATAACAAGTGCCCCTATCCCGGCCGAAACGACTCGAATTACACTTCGAGACCCGCCGACATGATCGCCACGATGCACAGAGCACCCTCGTAAATTTTCGGGACGTTTCATTTTTTCACAACCAGGACCGAAACCCTAGGCCGAACAAAATGGTCGGATGCGAAGTGAAATTTTTTCGCTCGAAATTTTACGAGCTTGTGCAGAACTTCACGGCAATCATATCGGCAAGTGACACGAAGTGATTCGAGTTCGTTTGCCCCCCCATTTTCTTTAACGAACGATAACTTTTTGTGAAAATAACAAGTTCCACGATCCGGGCCGAAACGACTCGAATTACACTTCGAGACCCGCCGACATGATCGCCACAATGCACAGAGCACCCTCGTAAATTTTCGGAACGTTTCATTTTTTCACAACCAGGACCGAAACCCTAGGCCGAACAAAATGGTCGGATGCGAAGTGAAATTTTTTCGCTCGAAATTTTACGAGCTTGTGCAGAACTTCTTGGCAATCATATCGGCAGGTGACACGAAGTGATTCGAGTTCGTTTGCCCCCTCATTTTCTTTAACGAACGATAACTTTTTGTGAAAATAACAAGTGCCCCGAACCCGGCCGAAACGACTCGAATTACACTTCGAGACCCGCCGACATGATCGCCACGATGCACAGAGCACCCTCGTAAATTTTCGGGACGTTTCATTTTTTCACAACCAGGACCGAAACCCTAGGCCGAACAAAATGGTCGGATGCGAAGTGAAATTTTTTCGCTCGAAATTTTACGAGCTTGTGCAGAACTTCTAGGCAATCATATCGGCACGTGACACGAAGTGATTCGAGTTCGTTTGCCCCCCCATTTTCTTTAACGAACGATAACTTTTTGTGAAAGAACAAGTGCCCCGATCCCGGCCGAAACGACTCGAATTACACTTCGACACCCGCCGACATGATCGCCACGATGCACAGAGCACCCTCGTAAATTTTCGGGACGTTTCATTTTTTCACAACCAGGACCGAAACCCTAGGCCGAACAAAATGGTCGGATGCGAAGTGAAATTTTTTCGCTCGAAATTTTACGAGCTTGTGCAGAACTTCTATTCAATAATATCGGCAAGTGACACGAAGTGATTCGAGTTCGTTTGCCCCCCCATTTTCTTTAACGAACGATAACTTTTTGTGAAAATAACAAGTGCCCCTATCCCGGCCGAAACGACTCGAATTACACTTCGAGACCCGCCGACATGATCGCCACGATGTACAGAGCACCCTCGTAAATTTTCGGGACGTTTCATTTTTTCACAACCAGGACCGAAACCCTACGCCGAACAAAATGGTCGGATGCGAAGTGAAATTTTTTCGCTCGAAATTTTACGAGCTTGTGCAGAACTTCACGGCAATCATATCGGCAAGTGACACGAAGTGATTCGAGTTCGTTTGCCCCCCCATTTTCTTTAACGAACGATAACTTTTTGTGAAAATAACAAGTGCCCCGATCCCGGCCGAAACGACTCGAATTACACTTCGACACCCGCCGACAAGATCGCCACGATGCACAGAGCACCCTCGTAAATTTTCGGGACGTTTCATTTTTTCACAACCAGGACCGAAACCCTAGGCCGAACAAAATGGTCGGATGCGAAGTGAAATTTTTTCGCTCGAAATTTTACGAGCTTGTGCAGAACTTCTATTCAATCATATCGGCAAGTGACACGAAGTGATTCGAGTTCGTTTGCCCCCCCATTTTCTTTAACGAACGATAACTTTTTGTGAAAATAACAAGTGCCCCTATCCCGGCCGAAACGACTCGAATTACACTTCGAGACCCGCCGACATGATCGCCACGATGCACAGAGCACCCTCGTAAATTTTCGGGACGTTTCATTTTTTCACAACCAGGACCGAAACCCTAGGCCGAACAAAATGGTCGGATGCGAAGTGAAATTTTTTCGCTCGAAATTTTACGAGCTTGTGCAGAACTTCTATTCAATCATATCGGCAAGTGACACGAAGTGATTCGAGTTCGTTTGCCCCCCCATTTTCTTTAACGAACGATAACTTTTTGTGAAAATAACAAGTGCCCCTATCCCGGCCGAAACGACTCGAATTACACTTCGAGACCCGCCGACATGATCGCCACGATGCACAGAGCACCCTCGTAAATTTTCGGGACGTTTCATTTTTTCACAACCAGGACCGAAACCCTAGGCCGAACAAAATGGTCGGATGCGAAGTGAAATTTTTTCGCTCGAAATTTTACGAGCTTGTGCAGAACTTCTAGGCAATCATATCGGCACGTGACACGAAGTGATTCGAGTTCGTTTGCCCCCCCATTTTCTTTAACGAACGATAACTTTTTGTGAAAGAACAAGTGCCCCGATCCCGGCCGAAACGACTCGAATTACACTTCGACACCCGCCGACATGATCGCCACGATGCACAGAGCACCCTCGTAAATTTTCGGGACGTTTCATTTTTTCACAACCAGGACCGAAACCCTAGGCCGAACAAAATGGTCGGATGCGAAGTGAAATTTTTTCGCTCGAAATTTTACGAGCTTGTGCAGAACTTCTATTCAATCATATCGGCAAGTGACACGAAGTGATTCGAGTTCGTTTGCCCCCCCATTTTCTTTAACGAACGATAACTTTTTGTGAAAATAACAAGTGCCCCGAACCCGGCCCAAACGACTCGAATTACACTTCGAGACCCGCCGACATGATCGCCACGATGCACAGAGCACCCTCGTAAATTTTCGGGACGTTTCATTTTTTCACAACCAGGACCGAAACCCTAGGCCGAACAAAATGGTCGGATGCGAAGTGAAATTTTTTCGCTCGAAATTTTACGAGCTTGTGCAGAACTTCTATTCAATCATATCGGCAAGTGACACGAAGTGATTCGAGTTCGTTTGCCCCCCCATTTTCTTTAACGAACGATAACTTTTTGTGAAAATAACAAGTGCCCCGACCCCGGCCGAAACGACTCGAATTACACTTCGACACCCGCCGACATGATCGCCACGATGCACAGAGCACCCTCGTAAATTTTCGGGACGTTTCATTTTTTCACAACCAGGACCGAAACCCTAGGCCGAACAAAATGGTCGGATGCGAAGTGAAATTTTTTCGCTCGAAATTTTACGAGCTTGTGCAGAACTTCTAGGAAATCATATTGGCAGGTGACACGAAGTGATTCGAGTTCGTTTGCCCCCCCATTTTCTTTAACGAACGATAACTTTTTGTGAAAATAACAAGTGCCCCGAACCCGGCCCAAACGACCCGAATTACACTTCGAGACCCGCCGACATGATCGCCACGATGCACAGAGCACCCTCGTAAATTTTCGGGACGTTTCATTTTTTCACAACCAGGACCGAAACCCTAGGCCGAACAAAATGGTCGGATGCGAAGTGAAATTTTTTCGCTCAAAATTTTACGAGCTTGTGCAGAACTTCTAGGCAATCATATCGGCAGGTGACACGAAGTGATTCGAGTTCGTTTGCCCCCTCATTTTCTTTAACGAACGATAACTTTTTGTGAAAATAACAAATGCCCCTATCCCGGCCGAAACGACTCGAATTACACTTCGAGACCCGCCGACATGATCGCCACGATGGACAGAGCACCCTCGTAAATTTTCGGGACGTTTCATTTTTTCACAACCAGGACCGAAACCCTAGGCCGAACAAAATGGTCGGATGCGAAGTGAAATTTTTTCGCTCGAAATTTTACGAGCTTGTGCAGAACTTCTAGGAAATCATATTGGCAGGTGACACGAAGTGATTCGAGTTCGTTTGCCCCCCCATTTTCTTTAACGAACGATAACTTTTTGTGAAAATAACAAGTGCCCCGAACCCGGCCGAAACGACTCGAATTACACTTCGAGACCCGCCGACATGATCGCCACGATGCACAGAGCACCCTCGTAAATTTTCGGGACGTTTAATTTTTCACAACCAGGACCGAAACCCTAGGCCGAACAAAATGGTCGGATGCGAAGTGAAATTTTTTCGCTCGAAATTTTACGAGCTTGTGCAGAACTTCTAGGCAATCATATCGGCAGGTGACACGAAGTGATTCGAGTTCGTTTGCCCCCCCATTTTCTTTAACGAACGATAACTTTTTGTGAAAATAACAAGTGCCCCTATCCCGGCCGAAACGACTCGAATTACACTTCGAGACCCGCCGACATGATCGCCACGATGCACAGAGCACCCTCGTAAATTTTCGGGACGTTTCATTTTTTCACAACCAGGACCGAAACCCTAGGCCGAACAAAATGGTCGGATGCGAAGTGAAATTTTTTCGCTCGAAATTTTACGAGCTTGTGCAGAACTTCACGGCAATCATATCGGCAAGTGACACGAAGTGATTCGAGTTCGTTTGCCCCCCCATTTTCTTTAACGAACGATAACTTTTTGTGAAAATAACAAGTTCCACGATCCGGGCCGAAACGACTCGAATTACACTTCGAGACCCGCCGACATGATCGCCACAATGCACAGAGCACCCTCGTAAAATTTCGGGACGTTTCATTTTTTCACAACCAGGACCGAAACCCTAGGCCGAACAAAATGGTCGGATGCGAAGTGAAATTTTTTCGCTCGAAATTTTACGAGCTTGTGCAGAACTTCTTGGCAATCATATCGGCAGGTGACACGAAGTGATTCGAGTTCGTTTGCCCCCCCATTTTCTTTAACGAACGATAACTTTTTGTGAAAATAACAAGTGCCCCGAACCCGGCCGAAACGACTCGAATTACACTTCGAGACCCGCCGACATGATCGCCACGATGCACAGAGCACCCTCGTAAATTTTCGGGACGTTTCATTTTTTCACAACCAGGACCGAAACCCTAGGCCGAACAAAATGGTCGGATGCGAAGTGAAATTTTTTCGCTCGAAATTTTACGAGCTTGTGCAGAACTTCTTGGCAATCATATCGGCAGGTGACACGAAGTGATTCGAGTTCGTTTGCCCCCCCATTTTCTTTAACGAACGATAACTTTTTGTGAAAATAACAAGTGCCACGATCCGGGCCGAAACGACTCGAATTACACTTCGAGACCCGCCGACATGATCGCCACGATGCACAGAGCACCCTCGTAAATTTTCGGGACGTTTCATTTTTTCACAACCAGGACCGAAACCCTAGGCCGAACAAAATGGTCGGATGCGAAGTGAAATTTTTTCGCTCGAAATTTTACGAGGTTGTGCAGAACTTCTATTCAATCATATCGGCAAGTGACACGAAGTGATTCGAGTTCGTTTGCCCCCCATTTTCTTTAACGAACGATAACTTTTTGTGAAAATAACAAGTGCCCCTATCCCGGCCGAAACGACTCGAATTACACTTCGAGACCCGCCGACATGATCGCCACGATGCACAGAGCACCCTCGTAAATTTTCGGGACGTTTCATTTTTTCACAACCAGGACCGAAACCCTAGGCCGAACAAAATGGTCGGATGCGAAGTGAAATTTTTTCGCTCGAAATTTTACGAGCTTGTGCAGAACTTCTAGGCAATCATATCGGCAGGTGACACGAAGTGATTCGAGTTCGTTTGCCCCCCCATTTTCTTTAACGAACGATAACTTTTTGTGAAAATAACAAGTGCCCCGATCCCGGCCGAAACGACTCGAATTACACTTCGACACCCGCCGACATGATCGCCACGATGCACAGAGCACCCTCGTAAATTTTCGGGACGTTTCATTTTTTCACAACCAGGACCGAAACCCTAGGCCGAACAAAATGGTCGGATGCGAAGTGAAATTTTTTCGCTCGAAATTTTACGAGCTTGTGCAGAACTTCACGGCAATCATATCGGCAAGTGACACGAAGTGATTCGAGTTCGTTTGCCTCCCCATTTTCTTTAACGAACGATAACTTTTTGTGAAAATAACAAGTGCCCCGATCCCGGCCGAAACGACTCGAATTACACTTCGACACCCGCCGACATGATCGCCACGATGCACAGAGCACCCTCGTAAATTTTCGGGACGTTTCATTTTTTCACAACCAGGACCGAAACCCTAGGCCGAACAAAATGGTCGGATGCGAAGTGAAATTTTTTCGCTCGAAATTTTACGAGCTTGTGCAGAACTTCACGGCAATCATATCGGCAAGTGACACGAAGTGATTCGAGTTCGTTTGCCTCCCCATTTTCTTTAACGAACGATAACTTTTTGTGAAAATAACAAGTGCCCCGATCCCGGCCGAAACGACTCGAATTACACTTCGACACCCGCCGACATGATCGCCACGATGCACAGAGCACCCTCGTAAATTTTCGGGACGTTTCATTTTTTCACAACCAGGACCGAAACCCTAGGCCGAATAAAATGGTCGGATGCGAAGTGAAATTTTTTCGCTCGAAATTTTACGAGCTTGTGCAGAACTTCTATTCAATCATATCGGCAAGTGACACGAAGTGATTCGAGTTCGTTTGCCCCCCCATTTTCTTTAACGAACGATAACTTTTTGTGAAAATAACAAGTGCCCCGACCCCGGCCGAAACGACTCGAATTACACTTCGACACCCGCCGACATGATCGCCACGATGCACAGAGCACCCTCGTAAATTTTCGGGACGTTTCATTTTTTCACAACCAGGACCGAAACCCTAGGCCGAACAAAATGGTCGGATGCGAAGTGAAATTTTTTCGCTCGAAATTTTACGAGCTTGTGCAGAACTTCTAGGCAATCATATCGGCACGTGACACGAAGTGATTCGAGTTCGTTTGCCCCCCCATTTTCTTTAACGAACGATAACTTTTTGTGAAAGAACAAGTGCCCCGATCCCGGCCGAAACGACTCGAATTACACTTCGACACCCGCCGACATGATCGCCACGATGCACAGAGCACCCTCGTAAATTTTCGGGACGTTTCATTTTTTCACAACCAGGACCGAAACCCTAGGCCGAACAAAATGGTCGGATGCGAAGTGAAATTTTTTCGCTCGAAATTTTACGAGCTTGTGCAGAACTTCTATTCAATCATATCGGCAAGTGACACGAAGTGATTCGAGTTCGTTTGCCCCCCCATTTTCTTTAACGAACGATAACTTTTTGTGAAAATAACAAGTGCCCCGAACCCGGCCCAAGCGACTCGAATTACACTTCGAGACCCGCCGACATGATCGCCACGATGCACAGAGCACCCTCGTAAATTTTCGGGACGTTTCATTTTTTCACAACCAGGACCGAAACCCTAGGCCGAAGCAAATGGTCGGATGCGAAGTGAAATTTTTTCGCTCGAAATTTTACGAGCTTGTGCAGAACTTCTATTCAATCATATCGGCAAGTGACACGAAGTGATTCGAGTTCGTTTGCCCCCCCATTTTCTTTAACGAACGATAACTTTTTGTGAAAATAACAAGTGCCCCGACCCCGGCCGAAACGACTCGAATTACACTTCGACACCCGCCGACATGATCGCCACGATGCACAGAGCACCCTCGTAAATTTTCGGGACGTTTCATTTTTTCACAACCAGGACCGAAACCCTAGGCCGAACAAAATGGTCGGATGCGAAGTGAAATTTTTTCGCTCGAAATTTTACGAGCTTGTGCAGAACTTCTAGGAAATCATATTGGCAGGTGACACGAAGTGATTCGAGTTCGTTTGCCCCCCCATTTTCTTTAACGAACGATAACTTTTTGTGAAAATAACAAGTGCCCCGAACCCGGCCCAAACGACCCGAATTACACTTCGAGACCCGCCGACATGATCGCCACGATGCACAGAGCACCCTCGTAAATTTTCGGGACGTTTCATTTTTTCACAACCAGGACCGAAACCTTAGGCCGAACAAAATGGTCGGATGCGAAGTGAAATTTTTTCGCTCAAAATTTTACGAGCTTGTGCAGAACTTCTAGGCAATCATATCGGCAGGTGACACGAAGTGATTCGAGTTCGTTTGCCCCCTCATTTTCTTTAACGAACAATAACTTTTTGTGAAAATAACAAATGCCCCTATCCCGGCCGAAACGACTCGAATTACACTTCGAGACCCGCCGACATGATCGCCACGATGGACAGAGCACCCTCGTAAATTTTCGGGACGTTTCATTTTTTCACAACCAGGACCGAAACCCTAGGCCGAACAAAATGGTCGGATGCGAAGTGAAATTTTTTCGCTCGAAATTTTACGAGCTTGTGCAGAACTTCACGGCAATCATATCGGCAAGTGACACGAAGTGATTCGAGTTCGTTTGCCCCCCATTTTCTTTAACGAACGATAACTTTTTGTGAAAATAACAAGTGCCCCGATCCCGGCCGAAACGACTCGAATTACACTTCGACACCCGCCGACATGATCGCCACGATGCACAGAGCACCCTCGTAAATTTTCGGGACGTTTCATTTTTTCACAACCAGGACCGAAACCCTAGGCCGAACAAAATGGTCGGATGCGAAGTGAAATTTTTTCGCTCGAAATTTTACGAGCTTGTGCAGAACTTCTAGGAAATCATATTGGCAGGTGACACGAAGTGATTCGAGTTCGTTTGCCCCCCCCCCATTTTCTTTAACGAACGATAACTTTTTGTGAAAATAACAAGTGCCCCGAACCCGGCCCAAACGACTCAAATTACACTTCGAGACCCGCCGACATGATCGCCACGATGCACAGAGCACCCTCGTAAATTTTCGGGACGTTTCATTTTTTCACAACCAGGACCGAAACCCTAGGCCGAACAAAATGGTCGGATGCGAAGTGAAATTTTTTCGCTCGAAATTTTACGAGCTTGTGCAGAACTTCTAGGCAATCATATCGGCACGTGACACGAAGTGATTCGAGTTCGTTTGCCCCCCCATTTTCTTTAACGAACGATAACTTTTTGTGAAAGAACAAGTGCCTCGATCCCGGCCGAAACGACTCGAATTACACTTCGACACCCGCCGACATGATCGCCACGATGCACAGAGCACCCTCGTAAATTTTCGGGACGTTTCATTTTTTCACAACCAGGACCGAAACCCTAGGCCGAACAAAATGGTCGGATGCGAAGTGAAATTTTTTCGCTCGAAATTTTACGAGCTTGTGCAGAACTTCTATTCAATCATATCAGCAAGTGACACGAAGTGATTCGAGTTCGTTTGCCCCCCCATTTTCTTTAACGAACGATAACTTTTTGTGAAAGAACAAGTGCCCCGACCCCGGCCGAAACGACTCGAATTACACTTCGACACCCGCCGACATGATCGCCACGATGCACAGAGCACCCTCGTAAATTTTCGGGACGTTTGATTTTTTCACAACCAGGACCGAAACCCTAGGCCGAACAAAATGGTCGGATGCGAAGTGAAATTTTTTCGCTCGAAATTTTACGAGCTTGTGCAGAACTTCTAGGAAATCATATTGGCAGGTGACACGAAGTGATTCGAGTTCGTTTGCCCCCCCATTTTCTTTAACGAACGATAACTTTTTGTGAAAATAACAAGTGCCCCGAACCCGGCCGAAACGACTCGAATTACACTTCGAGACCCGCCGACATGATCGCCACGATGCACAGAGCACCCTCGTAAATTTTCGGGACGTTTCATTTTTTCACAACCAGGACCGAAACCCTAGGCCGAACAAAATGGTCGGATGCGAAGTGAAATTTTTTCGCTCGAAATTTTACGAGCTTGTGCAGAACTTCTAGGCAATCATATCGGCAGGTGACACGAAGTGATTCGAGTTCGTTTGCCCCCCCATTTTCTTTAACGAACGATAACTTTTTGTGAAAATAACAAGTGCCACGATCCGGGCCGAAACGACTCGAATTACACTTCGAGACCCGCCGACATGATCGCCACGATGCACAGAGCACCCTCGTAAATTTTCGGGACGTTTCATTTTTTCACAACCAGGACCGAAACCCTAGGCCGAACAAAATGGTCGGATGCGAAGTGAAATTTTTTCGCTCGAAATTTTACGAGCTTGTGCAGAACTTCTATTCAATCATATCGGCAAGTGACACGAAGTGATTCGAGTTCGTTTGCCCCCCATTTTCTTTAACGAACGATAACTTTTTGTGAAAATAACAAGTGCCCCTATCCCGGCCGAAACGACTCGAATTACACTTCGAGACCCGCCGACATGATCGCCACGATGCACAGAGCACCCTCGTAAATTTTCGGGACGTTTCATTTTTTCACAACCAGGACCGAAACCCTAGGCCGAACAAAATGGTCGGATGCGAAGTGAAATTTTTTCGCTCGAAATTTTACGAGCTTGTGCAGAACTTCTAGGCAATCATATCGGCAGGTGACACGAAGTGATTCGAGTTCGTTTGCCCCCCCATTTTCTTTAACGAACGATAACTTTTTGTGAAAATAACAAGTGCCCCGATCCCGGCCGAAACGACTCGAATTACACTTCGACACCCGCCGACATGATCGCCACGATGCACAGAGCACCCTCGTAAATTTTCGGGACGTTTCATTTTTTCACAACCAGGACCGAAACCCTAGGCCGAACAAAATGGTCGGATGCGAAGTGAAATTTTTTCGCTCGAAATTTTACGAGCTTGTGCAGAACTTCACGGCAATCATATCGGCAAGTGACACGAAGTGATTCGAGTTCGTTTGCCCCCCCATTTTCTTTAACGAACGATAACTTTTTGTGAAAATAACAAGTGCCCCGATCCCGGCCGAAACGACTCGAATTACACTTCGAGACCCGCCGACATGATCGCCACGATGCACAGAGCACCCTCGTAAATTTTCGGGACGTTTCATTTTTTCACAACCAGGACCGAAACCCTAGGCCGAACAAAATGGTCGGATGCGAAGTGAAATTTTTTCGCTCGAAATTTTACGAGCTTGTGCAGAACTTCACGGCAATCATATCGGCAAGTGACACGAAGTGATTCGAGTTCGTTTGCCCCCCCATTTTCTTTAACGAACGATAACTTTTTGTGAAAATAACAAGTGCCCCGATCCCGGCCGAAACGACTCGAATTACACTTCGAGACCCGCCGACATGATCGCCACGATGCACAGAGCACCCTCGTAAATTTTCGGGACGTTTCATTTTTTCACAACCAGGACCGAAACCCTAGGCCGAACAAAATGGTCGGATGCGAAGTGAAATTTTTTCGCTCGAAATTTTACGAGCTTGTGCAGAACTTCTAGGCAATCATATCGGCAGGTGACACGAAGTGATTCGAGTTCGTTTGCCCCCCCATTTTCTTTAACGAACGATAACTTTTTGTGAAAATAACATGTGCCCCGATCCCGGCCGAAACGACTCGAATTACACTTCGAGACCCGCCGACAGGATCGCCACGATGCACAGAGCACCCTCGTAAATTTTCGGGACGTTTCATTTTTTCACAACCAGGACCGAAACCCTAGGCCGAACAAAATGGTCGGATGCGAAGTGAAATTTTTTCGCTCGAAATTTTACGAGCTTGTGCAGAACTTCTAGGGAATCATATCGGCAGGTGACACGAAGTGATTCGAGTTCGTTTGCCCCCCCATTTTCTTTAACGAACGGTAACTTTTTGTGAAAATAACAAGTGCCACGATCCGGGCCGAAACGACTCGAATTACACTTCGAGACCCGCCGACATGATCGCCACGATGCACAGAGCACCCTCGTAAATTTTCGGGACGTTTCATTTTTTCACAACCAGGACCGAAACCCTAGGCCGAACAAAATGGTCGGATGCGAAGTGAAATTTTTTCGCTCGAAATTTTACGAGCTTGTGCAGAACTTCTATTCAATCATATCGGCAAGTGACACGAAGTGATTCGAGTTCGTTTGCCCCCCCATTTTCTTTAACGAACGATAACTTTTTGTGAAAATAACAAGTGCCCCGACCCCGGCCGAAACGACTCGAATTACACTTCGACACCCGCCGACATGATCGCCACGATGCACAGAGCACCCTCGTAAATTTTCGGGACGTTTGATTTTTTCACAACCAGGACCGAAACCCTAGGCCGAACAAAATGGTCGGATGCGAAGTGAAATTTTTTCGCTCGAAATTTTACGAGCTTGTGCAGAACTTCTAGGCAATCATATCGGCAAGTGACACGAAGTGATTCGAGTTCGTTTGCCCCCCCATTTTCTTTAACGACGATAACTTTTGGTGAAAGAACAAGTGCCCCGATCCCGGCCGAAACGACTCGAATTACACTTCGACACCCGCCGACATGATAGCCACGATGCACAGAGCACCCTCGTAAATTTTTAGGACGTTTCATTTTTTCACAGCCAGGACCGAAACCCTAGGCCGAACAAAATGGTCGGATGCGAAGTGAAATTTTTTCGCTCGAAATTTTACGAGCTTGTGCAGAACTTCTATTCAATCATATCGGCAAGTGACACGAAGTGATTCGAGTTCGTTTGCCCCCCCATTTTCTTTAACGAACGATAACTTTTTGTGAAAATAACAAGTGCCCCGACCCCGGCCGAAACGACTCGAATTACACTTCGACACCCGCCGACATGATCGCCACGATGCACAGAGCACCCTCGTAAATTTTCGGGACGTTTGATTTTTTCACAACCAGGACCGAAACCCTAGGCCGAACAAAATGGTCGGATGCGAAGTGAAATTTTTTCGCTCGAAATTTTACGAGCTTGTGCAGAACTTCTAGGCAATCATATCGGCAAGTGACACGAAGTGATTCGAGTTCGTTTGCCCCCCCATTTTCTTTAACGAACGATAACTTTTGGTGAAAGAACAAGTGCCCCGATCCCGGCCGAAACGACTCGAATTACACTTCGACACCCGCCGACATGATAGCCACGATGCACAGAGCACCCTCGTAAATTTTTAGGACGTTTCATTTTTTCACAGCCAGGACCGAAACCCTAGGCCGAACAAAATGGTCGGATGCGAAGTGAAATTTTTTCGCTCGAAATTTTACGAGCTTGTGCAGAACTTCTATTCAATCATATCGGCAAGTGACACGAAGTGATTCGAGTTCGTTTGCCCCCCCATTTTCTTTAACGAACGATAACTTTTTGTGAAAATAACAAGTGCCCCGACCCCGGCCGAAACGACTCGAATTACACTTCGACACCCGCCGACATGATCGCCACGATGCACAGAGCACCCTCGTAAATTTTCGGGACGTTTGATTTTTTCACAACCAGGACCGAAACCCTAGGCCGAACAAAATGGTCGGATGCGAAGTGAAATTTTTTCGCTCGAAATTTTACGAGCTTGTGCAGAACTTCTAGGCAATCATATCGGCAAGTGACACGAAGTGATTCGAGTTCGTTTGCCCCCCCATTTTCTTTAACGAACGATAACTTTTGGTGAAAGAACAAGTGCCCCGATCCCGGCCGAAACGACTCGAATTACACTTCGACACCCGCCGACATGATAGCCACGATGCACAGAGCACCCTCGTAAATTTTTAGGACGTTTCATTTTTTCACAGCCAGGACCGAAACCCTAGGCCGAACAAAATGGTCGGATGCGAAGTGAAATTTTTTCGCTCGAAATTTTACGAGCTTGTGCAGAACTTCTATTCAATCATATCGGCAAGTGACACGAAGTGATTCGAGTTCGTTTGCCCCCCCATTTTCTTTAACGAACGATAACTTTTTGTGAAAATAACAAGTGCCCCGACCCCGGCCGAAACGACTCGAATTACACTTCGACACCCGCCGACATGATCGCCACGATGCACAGAGCACCCTCGTAAATTTTCGGGACGTTTGATTTTTTCACAACCAGGACCGAAACCCTAGGCCGAACAAAATGGTCGGATGCGAAGTGAAATTTTTTCGCTCGAAATTTTACGAGCTTGTGCAGAACTTCTAGGCAATCATATCGGCAAGTGACACGAAGTGATTCGAGTTCGTTTGCCCCCCCATTTTCTTTAACGAACGATAACTTTTGGTGAAAGAACAAGTGCCCCGATCCCGGCCGAAACGACTCGAATTACACTTCGACACCCGCCGACATGATAGCCACGATGCACAGAGCACCCTCGTAAATTTTTAGGACGTTTCATTTTTTCACAGCCAGGACCGAAACCCTAGGCCGAACAAAATGGTCGGATGCGAAGTGAAATTTTTTCGCTCGAAATTTTACGAGCTTGTGCAGAACTTCTATTCAATCATATCGGCAAGTGACACGAAGTGATTCGAGTTCGTTTGCCCCCCCATTTTCTTTAACGAACGATAACTTTTTGTGAAAATAACAAGTGCCCCGACCCCGGCCGAAACGACTCGAATTACACTTCGACACCCGCCGACATGATCGCCACGATGCACAGAGCACCCTCGTAAATTTTCGGGACGTTTGATTTTTTCACAACCAGGACCGAAACCCTAGGCCGAACAAAATGGTCGGATGCGAAGTGAAATTTTTTCGCTCGAAATTTTACGAGCTTGTGCAGAACTTCTAGGCAATCATATCGGCAAGTGACACGAAGTGATTCGAGTTCGTTTGCCCCCCCATTTTCTTTAACGAACGATAACTTTTGGTGAAAGAACAAGTGCCCCGATCCCGGCCGAAACGACTCGAATTACACTTCGACACCCGCCGACATGATAGCCACGATGCACAGAGCACCCTCGTAAATTTTTAGGACGTTTCATTTTTTCACAGCCAGGACCGAAACCCTAGGCCGAACAAAATGGTCGGATGCAAAGTGAAATTTTTTCGCTCGAAATTTTACGAGCTTGTGCAGAACTTCTATTCAATCATATCGGCAAGTCACACGAAGTGATTCGAGTTCGTTTGCCCCCCCATTTTCTTTAACGAACGATAACTTTTTGTGAAAATAACAAGTGCCCCGACCCCGGCCGAAACGACTCGAATTACACTTCGACACCCGCCGACATGATCGCCACGATGCACAGAGCACCCTCGTAAATTTTCGGGACGTTTGATTTTTTCACAACCAGGACCGAAACCCTAGGCCGAACAAAATGGTCGGATGCGAAGTGAAATTTTTTCGCTCGAAATTTTACGAGCTTGTGCAGAACTTCTAGGCAATCATATCGGCAAGTGACACGAAGTGATTCGAGTTCGTTTGCCCCCCCATTTTCTTTAACGAACGATAACTTTTGGTGAAAGAACAAGTGCCCCGATCCCGGCCGAAACGACTCGAATTACACTTCGACACCCGCCGACATGATAGCCACGATGCACAGAGCACCCTCGTAAATTTTTAGGACGTTTCATTTTTTCACAGCCAGGACCGAAACCCTAGGCCGAACAAAATGGTCGGATGCGAAGTGAAATTTTTTCGCTCGAAATTTTACGAGCTTGTGCAGAACTTCTATTCAATCATATCGGCAAGTCACACGAAGTGATTCGAGTTCGTTTGCCCCCCCATTTTCTTTAACGAACGATAACTTTTTGTGAAAATAACAAGTGCCCCGACCCCGGCCGAAACGACTCGAATTACACTTCGACACCCGCCGACATGATCGCCACGATGCACAGAGCACCCTCGTAAATTTTCGGGACGTTTGATTTTTTCACAACCAGGACCGAAACCCTAGGCCGAACAAAATGGTCGGATGCGAAGTGAAATTTTTTCGCTCGAAATTTTACGAGCTTGTGCAGAACTTCTAGGCAATCATATCGGCAAGTGACACGAAGTGATTCGAGTTCGTTTGCCCCCCCATTTTCTTTAACGAACGATAACTTTTGGTGAAAGAACAAGTGCCCCGATCCCGGCCGAAACGACTCGAATTACACTTCGACACCCGCCGACATGATAGCCACGATGCACAGAGCACCCTCGTAAATTTTTAGGACGTTTCATTTTTTCACAGCCAGGACCGAAACCCTAGGCCGAACAAAATGGTCGGATGCGAAGTGAAATTTTTTCGCTCGAAATTTTACGAGCTTGTGCAGAACTTCTATTCAATCATATCGGCAAGTGACACGAAGTGATTCGAGTTCGTTTGCCCCCCCATTTTCTTTAACGAACGATAACTTTTTGTGAAAATAACAAGTGCCCCGACCCCGGCCGAAACGACTCGAATTACACTTCGACACCCGCCGACATGATCGCCACGATGCACAGAGCACCCTCGTAAATTTTCGGGACGTTTGATTTTTTCACAACCAGGACCGAAACCCTAGGCCGAACAAAATGGTCGGATGCGAAGTGAAATTTTTTCGCTCGAAATTTTACGAGCTTGTGCAGAACTTCTAGGCAATCATATCGGCAAGTGACACGAAGTGATTCGAGTTCGTTTGCCCCCCCATTTTCTTTAACGAACGATAACTTTTGGTGAAAGAACAAGTGCCCCGATCCCGGCCGAAACGACTCGAATTACACTTCGACACCCGCCGACATGATAGCCACGATGCACAGAGCACCCTCGTAAATTTTTAGGACGTTTCATTTTTTCACAGCCAGGACCGAAACCCTAGGCCGAACAAAATGGTCGGATGCGAAGTGAAATTTTTTCGCTCGAAATTTTACGAGCTTGTGCAGAACTTCTATTCAATCATATCGGCAAGTGACACGAAGTGATTCGAGTTCGTTTGCCCCCCCATTTTCTTTAACGAACGATAACTTTTTGTGAAAATAACAAGTGCCCCGACCTCGGCCGAAACGACTCGAATTACACTTCGACACCCGCCGACATGATCGCCACGATGCACAGAGCACCCTCGTAAATTTTCGGGACGTTTGATTTTTTCACAACCAGGACCGAAACCCTAGGCCGAACAAAATGGTCGGATGCGAAGTGAAATTTTTTCGCTCGAAATTTTACGAGCTTGTGCAGAACTTCTAGGCAATCATATCGGCAAGTGACACGAAGTGATTCGAGTTCGTTTGCCCCCCCATTTTCTTTAACGAACGATAACTTTTGGTGAAAGAACAAGTGCCCCGATCCCGGCCGAAACGACTCGAATTACACTTCGACACCCGCCGACATGATAGCCACGATGCACAGAGCACCCTCGTAAATTTTTAGGACGTTTCATTTTTTCACAGCCAGGACCGAAACCCTAGGCCGAACAAAATGGTCGGATGCGAAGTGAAATTTTTTCGCTCGAAATTTTACGAGCTTGTGCAGAACTTCTATTCAATCATATCGGCAAGTGACACGAAGTGATTCGAGTTCGTTTGCCCCCCCATTTTCTTTAACGAACGATAACTTTTTGTGAAAATAACAAGTGCCCCGACCCCGGCCGAAACGACTCGAATTACACTTCGACACCCGCCGACATGATCGCCACGATGCACAGAGCACCCTCGTAAATTTTCGGGACGTTTGATTTTTTCACAACCAGGACCGAAACCCTAGGCCGAACAAAATGGTCGGATGCGAAGTGAAATTTTTTCGCTCGAAATTTTACGAGCTTGTGCAGAACTTCTAGGCAATCATATCGGCAAGTGACACGAAGTGATTCGAGTTCGTTTGCCCCCCCATTTTCTTTAACGAACGATAACTTTTGGTGAAAGAACAAGTGCCCCGATCCCGGCCGAAACGACTCGAATTACACTTCGACACCCGCCGACATGATAGCCACGATGCACAGAGCACCCTCGTAAATTTTTAGGACGTTTCATTTTTTCACAGCCAGGACCGAAACCCTAGGCCGAACAAAATGGTCGGATGCGAAGTGAAATTTTTTCGCTCGAAATTTTACGAGCTTGTGCAGAACTTCTATTCAATCATATCGGCAAGTGACACGAAGTGATTCGAGTTCGTTTGCCCCCCCATTTTCTTTAACGAACGATAACTTTTTGTGAAAATAACAAGTGCCCCGACCTCGGCCGAAACGACTCGAATTACACTTCGACACCCGCCGACATGATCGCCACGATGCACAGAGCACCCTCGTAAATTTTCGGGACGTTTGATTTTTTCACAACCAGGACCGAAACCCTAGGCCGAACAAAATGGTCGGATGCGAAGTGAAATTTTTTCGCTCGAAATTTTACGAGCTTGTGCAGAACTTCTAGGCAATCATATCGGCAAGTGACACGAAGTGATTCGAGTTCGTTTGCCCCCCCATTTTCTTTAACGAACGATAACTTTTGGTGAAAGAACAAGTGCCCCGATCCCGGCCGAAACGACTCGAATTACACTTCGACACCCGCCGACATGATAGCCACGATGCACAGAGCACCCTCGTAAATTTTTAGGACGTTTCATTTTTTCACAGCCAGGACCGAAACCCTAGGCCGAACAAAATGGTCGGATGCGAAGTGAAATTTTTTCGCTCGAAATTTTACGAGCTTGTGCAGAACTTCTATTCAATCATATCGGCAAGTGACACGAAGTGATTCGAGTTCGTTTGCCCCCCCATTTTCTTTAACGAACGATAACTTTTTGTGAAAATAACAAGTGCCCCGACCCCGGCCGAAACGACTCGAATTACACTTCGACACCCGCCGACATGATCGCCACGATGCACAGAGCACCCTCGTAAATTTTCGGGACGTTTCATTTTTTCACAACCAGGACCGAAACCCTAGGCCGAACAAAATGGTCGGATGCGAAGTGAAATTTTTTCGCTCGAAATTTTACGAGCTTGTGCAGAACTTCTAGGCAATCATATCGGCAAGTGACACGAAGTGATTCGAGTTCGTTTGCCCCCCCATTTTCTTTAACGAACGATAACTTTTGGTGAAAGAACAAGTGCCCCGATCCCGGCCGAAACGACTCGAATTACACTTCGACACCCGCCGACATGATAGCCACGATGCACAGAGCACCCTCGTAAATTTTTAGGACGTTTCATTTTTTCACAGCCAGGACCGAAACCCTAGGCCGAACAAAATGGTCGGATGCGAAGTGAAATTTTTTCGCTCGAAATTTTACGAGCTTGTGCAGAACTTCTAGGAAATCATATTGGCAGGTGACACGAAGTGATTCCAGTTCGTTTGCCCCCCCCATTTTCTTTAACGAACGATAACTTTTTGTGAAAATAACAAGTGCCCCGATCCCGGCCGAAACGACTCGAATTACACTTCGAGACCCGCCGACAGGATCGCCACGATGCACAGAGCACCCTCGTAAATTTTCGGGACGTTTCGTTTTTTCACAACCAGGACCGAAACCCTAGGCCGAACAAAATGGTCGGATGCGAAGTGAAATTTTTTCGCTCGAAATTTTACGAGCTTGTGCAGAACTTCTATTCAATCATATCGGCAAGTGACACGAAGTGATTCGAGTTCGTTTGCCCCCCCATTTTCTTTAACGAACGATAACTTTTTGTGAAAATAACTAGTGCCCCGACCCCGGCCGAAACGACTCGAATTACACTTCGACACCCGCCGACATGATCGCCACGATGCACAGAGCACCCTCGTAAATTTTCGGGACGTTTCATTTTTTCACAACCAGGACCGAAACCCTAGGCCGAACAAAATGGTCGGATGCGAAGTGAAATTTTTTCGCTCAAAATTTTACGAGCTTGTGCAGAACTTCTAGGCAATCATATCGGCAGGTGACACGAAGTGATTCGAGTTCGTTTGCCCCCTCATTTTCTTTAACGAACGATAACTTTTTGTGAAAATAACAAATGCCCCTATCCCGGCCGAAACGACTCGAATTACACTTCGAGACCCGCCGACATGATCGCCACGATGGACAGAGCACCCTCGTAAATTTTCGGGACGTTTCATTTTTTCACAACCAGGACCGAAACCCTAGGCCGAACAAAATGGTCGGATGCGAAGTGAAATTTTTTCGCTCGAAATTTTACGAGCTTGTGCAGAACTTCTAGGCAATCATATCGGCAGGTGACACGAAGTGATTCGAGTTCGTTTGCCCCCCCATTTTCTTTAACGAACGATAACTTTTTGTGAAAATAACAAGTTCCACGATCCGGGCCGAAACGACTCGAATTACACTTCGAGACCCGCCGACATGATCGCCACGATGCACAGAGCACCCTCGTAAATTTTCGGGCAAATCGGACGACGTTGTATTTTTTCACAACCAGGACCGAAACCCTAGGCCGAACAAAATGGTCGGATGCGAAGTGAAATTTTTTCGCTCGAAATTTTACGAGCTTGTGCAGAACTTCTAGGCAATCATATCGGCAAGTGACACGAAGTGATTCGAGTTCGTTTGCCCCCCCATTTTCTTTAACGAACGATAACTTTTGGTGAAAGAACAAGTGCCCCGATCCCGGCCGAAACGACTCGAATTACACTTCGACACCCGCCGACATGATAGCCACGATGCACAGAGCACCCTCGTAAATTTTTAGGCCGTTTCATTTTTTCACAGCCAGGACCGAAACCCTAGGCCCAACAAAATGGTCGGATGCGAAGTGAAATTTTTTCGCTCGAAATTTTACGAGCTTGTGCAGAACTTCTAGGAAATCATATTGGCAGGTGACACGAAGTGATTCGAGTTCGTTTGCCCCCCCATTTTCTTTAACGAACGATAACTTTTTGTGAAAATAACAAGTGCCCCGATCCCGGCCGAAACGACTCGAATTACACTTCGAGACCCGCCGACAGGATCGCCACGATGCACAGAGCACCCTCGTAAATTTTCGGGACGTTTCATTTTTTCACAACCAGGACCGAAACCCTAGGCCGAACAAAATGGTCGGATGCGAAGTGAAATTTTTTCGCTCGAAATTTTACGAGCTTGTGCAGAACTTCTAGGCAATCATATCGGCAAGTGACACGAAGTGATTCGAGTTCGTTTGCCCCCCCATTTTCTTTAACGAACGATAACTTTTGGTGAAAGAACAAGTGCCCCGATCCCGGCCGAAACGACTCGAATTACACTTCGACACCCGCCGACATGATAGCCACGATGCACAGAGCACCCTCGTAAATTTTTAGGACGTTTCATTTTTTCACAGCCAGGACCGAAACCCTAGGCCGAACAAAATGGTCGGATGCGAAGTGAAATTTTTTCGCTCGAAATTTTACGAGCTTGTGCAGAACTTCTAGGCAATCATATCGGCAGGTGACACGAAGTGATTCCAGTTCGTTTGCCCCCCCATTTTCTTTAACGAACGATAACTTTTTGTGAAAATAACAAGTGCCCCGATCCCGGCCGAAACGACTCGAATTACACTTCGAGACCCGCCGACAGGATCGCCACGATGCACAGAGCACCCTCGTAAATTTTCGGGACGTTTCATTTTTTCACAACCAGGACCGAAACCCTAGGCCGAACAAAATGGTCGGATGCGAAGTGAAATTTTTTCGCTCGAAATTTTACGAGCTTGTGCAGAACTTCTAGGCAATCATATCGGCAAGTGACACGAAGTGATTCGAGTTCGTTTGCCCCCCCATTTTCTTTAACGAACGATAACTTTTGGTGAAAGAACAAGTGCCCCGATCCCGGCCGAAACGACTCGAATTACACTTCGACACCCGCCGACATGATAGCCACGATGCACAGAGCACCCTCGTAAATTTTTAGGACGTTTCATTTTTTCACAGCCAGGACCGAAACCCTAGGCCGAACAAAATGGTCGGATGCGAAGTGAAATTTTTTCGCTCGAAATTTTACGAGCTTGTGCAGAACTTCTAGGCAATCATATCGGCAGGTGACACGAAGTGATTCCAGTTCGTTTGCCCCCCCCATTTTCTTTAACGAACGATAACTTTTTGTGAAAATAACAAGTGCCCCGATCCCGGCCGAAACGACTCGAATTACACTTCGAGACCCGCCGACAGGATCGCCACGATGCACAGAGCACCCTCGTAAATTTTCGGGACGTTTCATTTTTTCACAACCAGGACCGAAACCCTAGGCCGAACAAAATGGTCGGATGCGAAGTGAAATTTTTTCGCTCGAAATTTTACGAGCTTGTGCAGAACTTCTATTCAATCATATCGGCAAGTGACACGAAGTGATTCGAGTTCGTTTGCCCCCCCATTTTCTTTAACGAACGATAACTTTTTGTGAAAATAACTAGTGCCCCGACCCCGGCCGAAACGACTCGAATTACACTTCGACACCCGCCGACATGATCGCCACGATGCACAGAGCACCCTCGTAAATTTTCGGGACGTTTCATTTTTTCACAACCAGGACCAAAACCCTAGGCCGAACAAAATGGTCGGATGCGAAGTGAAATTTTTTCGCTCGAAATTTTACGAGCTTGTGCAGAACTTCTAGGAAATCATATTGGCAGGTGACACGAAGTGATTCGAGTTCGTTTGCCCCCCCATTTTCTTTAACGAATGATAACTTTTTGTGAAAATAACAAGTGCCCCGAACCCGGCCCAAACGACCCGAATTACACTTCGAGACCCGCCGACATGATCGCCACGATGCACAGAGCACCCTCGTAAATTTTCGGGACGTTTCATTTTTTCACAACCAGGACCGAAACCCTAGGCCGAACAAAATGGTCGGATGCGAAGTGAAATTTTTTCGCTCGAAATTTTACGAGCTTGTGCAGAACTTCTAGGCAATCATATCGGCAAGTGACACGAAGTGATTCGAGTTCGTTTGCCCCCCCATTTTCTTTAACGAACGATAACTTTTGGTGAAAGAACAAGTGCCCCGATCCCGGCCGAAACGACTCGAATTACACTTCGACACCCGCCGACATGATAGCCACGATGCACAGAGCACCCTCGTAAATTTTTAGGACGTTTCATTTTTTCACAGCCAGGACCGAAATCCTAGGCCGAACAAAATGGTCGGATGCGAAGTGAAATTTTTTCGCTCGAAATTTTACGAGCTCTTGCATAACTTCTAGGCAATCATATCGGCAAGTGACACGAAGTGATTCGAGTTCGTTTGCCCCCCCATTTTCTTTAACGAACGATAGCTTTTGGTGAAAGAACAAGTGCCCCGATCCCGGCCGAAACGACTCGAATTACACTTCGACACCCGCCGACATGATAGCCACGATGCACAGAGCACCCTCGTAAATTTTTAGGACGTTTCATTTTTTCACAGCCAGGACCGAAACCCTAGGCCGAACAAAATGGTCGGATGCGAAGTGAAATTTTTTCGCTCGAAATTTTACGAGCTTGTGCAGAACTTCTAGGAAATCATATTGGCAGGTGACACGAAGTGATTCGAGTTCGTTTGCCCCCCCATTTTCTTTAACGAATGATAACTTTTTGTGAAAATAACAAGTGCCCCGAACCCGGCCCAAACGACCCGAATTACACTTCGAGACCCGCCGACATGATCGCCACGATGCACAGAGCACCCTCGTAAATTTTCGGGACGTTTCATTTTTTCACAACCAGGACCGAAACCCTAGGCCGAACAAAATGGTCGGATGCGAAGTGAAATTTTTTCGCTCGAAATTTTACGAGCTTGTGCAGAACTTCTAGGCAATCATATCGGCAGGTGACACGAAGTGATTCGAGTTCGTTTGCCCCCTCATTTTCTTTAACGAACGATAACTTTTTGTGAAAATAACAAATGCCCCTATCCCGGCCGAAACGACTCGAATTACACTTCGACACCCGCCGACAGGATCGCCACGATGCACAGAGCACCCTCGTAAATTTTCGGGACGTTTCATTTTTTCACAACCAGGACCGAAACCCTAGGCCGAACAAAATGGTCGGATGCGAAGTGAAAATTTTTCGCTCGAAATTTTACGAGCTTGTGCAGAACTTCTATTCAATCATATCGGCAAGTGACACGAAGTGATTCGAGTTCGTTTGCCCCCCCATTTTCTTTAACGAACGATAACTTTTTGTGAAAATAACTAGTGCCCCGACCCCGGCCGAAACGACTCGAATTACACTTCGACACCCGCCGACATGATCGCCACGATGCACAGAGCACCCTCGTAAATTTTCGGGACGTTTCATTTTTTCACAACCAGGACCAAAACCCTAGGCCGAACAAAATGGTCGGATGCGAAGTGAAATTTTTTCGCTCGAAATTTTACGAGCTTGTGCAGAACTTCTAGGAAATCATATTGGCAGGTGACACGAAGTGATTCGAGTTCGTTTGCCCCCCCATTTTCTTTAACGAACGATAACTTTTTGTGAAAATAACAAGTGCCCCGAACCCGGCCCAAACGACCCGAATTACACTTCGAGACCCGCCGACATGATCGCCACGATGCACAGAGCACCCTCGTAAATTTTCGGGACGTTTCATTTTTTCACAACCAGGACCGAAACCCTAGGCCGAACAAAATGGTCGGATGCGAAGTGAAATTTTTTCGCTCAAAATTTTACGAGCTTGTGCAGAACTTCTAGGCAATCATATCGGCAGGTGACACGAAGTGATTCGAGTTCGTTTGCCCCCTCATTTTCTTTAACGAACGATAACATTTTGTGAAAATAACAAATGCCCCTATCCCGGCCGAAACGACTCGAATTACACTTCGACACCCGCCGACATGATCGCCACGATGCACAGAGCACCCTCGTAAATTTTCGGGACGTTTCATTTTTTCACAACCAGGACCGAAACCCTAGGCCGAACAAAATGGTCGGATGCGAAGTGAAATTTTTTCGCTCGAAATTTTACGAGCTTGTGCAGAACTTCTATTCAATCATATCGGCAAGTGACACGAAGTGATTCGAGTTCGTTTGCCCCCCTCATTTTCTTTAACGAACGATAAGTTTTTGTGAAAATAACAAGTGCCCCGACCCCGGCCGAAACGACTCGAATTACACTTCGAGACCCGCCGACATGATCGCCACGATGCACAGAGCACCCTCGTAAATTTTCGGGACGTTTCATTTTTTCACAACCAGGACCGAAACCCTAGGCCGAACAAAATGGTCGGATGCGAAGTGAAATTTTTTCGCTCGAAATTTTACGAGCTTGTGCAGAACTTCTAGGCAATCATATCGGCAGGTGACACGAAGTGATTCGAGTTCGTTTGCCCCCCCATTTTCTTTAACGAACGATAACTTTTTGTGAAAATAACAAGTGCCACGATCCGGGCCGAAACGACTCGAATTACACTTCGAGACCCGCCGACATGATCGCCACGATGCACAGAGCACCCTCGTAAATTTTCGGGACGTTTCATTTTTTCACAACCAGGACCGAAACCCTAGGCCGAACAAAATGGTCGGATGCGAAGTGAAATTTTTTCGCTCGAAATTTTACGAGCTTGTGCAGCACTTCTATTCAATCATATCGGCAAGTGACACGAAGTGATTCGAGTTCGTTTGCCCCCTCATTTTCTTTAACGAACGATAACTTTTTGTGAAAATAACAAGTGCCCCGACCCCGGCCGAAACGACTCGAATTACACTTCGACACCCGCCGACATGATCGCCACGATGCACAGAGCACCCTCGTAAATTTTCGGGACGTTTCATTTTTTCACAACCAGGACCGAAACCCTAGGCCGAACAAAATGGTCGGATGCGAAGTGAAATTTTTTCGCTCGAAATTTTACGAGCTTGTGCAGAACTTCTAGGCAATCATATCGGCAAGTGACACGAAGTGATTCGAGTTCGTTTGCCCCCCCATTTTCTTTAACGAACGATAACTTTTGGTGAAAGAACAAGTGCCCCTATCCCGGCCGAAACGACTCGAATTACACTTCGACACCCGCCGACATGATAGCCACGATGCACAGAGCACCCTCGTAAATTTTTAGGACGTTTCATTTTTTCACAGCCAGGACCGAAACCCTAGGCCGAACAAAATGGTCGGATGCGAAGTGAAATTTTTTCGCTCGAAATTTTACGAGCTTGTGCAGAACTTCTAGGAAATCATATTGGCAGGTGACACGAAGTGATTCGAGTTCGTTTGCCCCCCCATTTTCTTTAACGAACGATAACTTTTTGTGAAAATAACAAATGCCCCTATCCCGGCCGAAACGACTCGAATTACACTTCGAGACCCGCCGACAGGATCGCCACGATGCACAGAGCACCCTCGTAAATTTTCGGGACGTTTCATTTTTTCACAACCAGGACCGAAACCCTAGGCCGAACAAAATGGTCGGATGCGAAGTGAAATTTTTTCGCTCGAAATTTTACGAGCTTGTGCAGAACTTCTAGGCAATCATATCGGCAGGTGACACGAAGTGATTCGAGTTCGTTTGCCTCCCCATTTTCTTTAACGAACGATAACTTTTTGTGAAAATAACAAGTTCCACGATCCGGGCCGAAACGACTCGAATTACACTTCGAGACCCGCCGACATGATCGCCACGATGCACAGAGCACCCTCGTAAATTTTTAGGACGTTTCATTTTTTCACAGCCAGGACCGAAACCCTAGGCCGAACAAAATGGTCGGATGCGAAGTGAACTTTTTTCGCTCGAAATTTTACGAGCTTGTGCAGAACTTCTAGGAAATCATATTGGCAGGTGACACGAAGTGATTCGAGTTCGTTTGCCCCCCCATTTTCTTTAACGAACGATAACTTTTTGTGAAAATAACAAGTGCCCCGACCCCGGCCGAAACGACTCGAATTACACTTCGACACCCGCCGACATGATCGCCACGATGCACAGAGCACCCTCGTAAATTTTCGGGACGTTTCATTTTTTCACAACCAGGACCAAAACCCTAGGCCGAACAAAATGGTCGGATGCGAAGTGAAATTTTTTCGCTCGAAATTTTACGAGCTTGTGCAGAACTTCTAGGCAATCATATCGGCAGGTGACACGAAGTGATTCGAGTTCGTTTGCCCCCCCATTTTCTTTAACGAACGATAACTTTTTGTGAAAATAACAAGTTCCACGATCCGGGCCGAAACGACTCGAATTACACTTCGAGAACCGCCGACATGATCGCCACGATGCACAGAGCACCCTCGTAAATTTTCGGGACGTTTCATTTTTTCACAACCAGGACCGAAACCCTAGGCCGAACAAAATGGTCGGATGCGAAGTGAAATTTTTTCGCTCGAAATTTTACGAGCTTGTGCAGAACTTCTAGGCAATCATATCGGCAAGTGACACGAAGTGATTCGAGTTCGTTTGCCCCCCCATTTTCTTTAACGAACGATAACTTTTGGTGAAAGAACAAGTGCCCCTATCCCGGCCGAAACGACTCGAATTACACTTCGACACCCGCCGACATGATAGCCACGATGCACAGAGCACCCTCGTAAATTTTTAGGACGTTTCATTTTTTCACAGCCAGGACCGAAACCCTAGGCCGAACAAAATGGTCGGATGCGAAGTGAAATTTTTTCGCTCGAAATTTTACGAGCTTGTGCAGAACTTCTAGGAAATCATATTGGCAGGTGACACGAAGTGATTCGAGTTCGTTTGCCCCCCCATTTTCTTTAACGAACGATAACTTTTTGTGAAAATAACAAATGCCCCTATCCCGGCCGAAACGACTCGAATTACACTTCGAGACCCGCCGACAGGATCGCCACGATGCACAGAGCACCCTCGTAAATTTTCGGGACGTTTCATTTTTTCACAACCAGGACCGAAACCCTAGGCCGAAGAAAATGGTCGGATGCGAAGTGAAATTTTTTCGCTCGAAATTTTACGAGCTTGTGCAGAACTTCTAGGCAATCATATCGGCAGGTGACACGAAGTGATTCGAGTTCGTTTGCCTCCCCATTTTCTTTAACGAACGATAACTTTTTGTGAAAATAACAAGTTCCACGATCCGGGCCGAAACGACTCGAATTACACTTCGAGACCCGCCGACATGATCGCCACGATGCACAGAGCACCCTCGTAAATTTTTAGGACGTTTCATTTTTTCACAGCCAGGACCGAAACCCTAGGCCGAACAAAATGGTCGGATGCGAAGTGAAATTTTTTCGCTCGAAATTTTACGAGCTTGTGCAGAACTTCTAGGAAATCATATTGGCAGGTGACACGAAGTGATTCGAGTTCGTTTGCCCCCCCATTTTCTTTAACGAACGATAACTTTTTGTGAAAATAACAAGTGCCCCGACCCCGGCCGAAACGACTCGAATTACACTTCGACACCCGCCGACATGATCGCCACGATGCACAGAGCACCCTCGTAAATTTTCGGGACGTTTCATTTTTTCACAACCAGGACCAAAACCCTAGGCCGAACAAAATGGTCGGATGCGAAGTGAAATTTTTTCGCTCGAAATTTTACGAGCTTGTGCAGAACTTCTAGGCAATCATATCGGCAGGTGACACGAAGTGATTCGAGTTCGTTTGCCCCCCCATTTTCTTTAACGAACGATAACTTTTTGTGAAAATAACAAGTTCCACGATCCGGGCCGAAACGACTCGAATTACACTTCGAGAACCGCCGACATGATCGCCACGATGCACAGAACACCCTCGTAAATTTACTGGCAAATCGGACGACGTTGTATTTTTTCACAACCAGGACCGAAACCCTAGGCCGAACAAAATGGTCGGATGCGAAGTGAAATTTTTTCGCTCGAAATTTTACGAGCATGTGCGGAACTTCTAGGCAATCATATCGGCAGGTGACACGAAGTGATACGAGTTCGTTTGCCCCCTCATTTTCTTTAACGAACGATAACTTTTTGTGAAAATAACAAGTGCCCCGATCCCGGCCGAAACGACTCGAATTACACTTCGAGACCCGCCGACATGATCGCCACGATGCACAGAGCACCCTCGTAAATTTTCGGGACGTTTCATTTTTTCACAACCAGGACCGAAACCCTAGGCCGAACAAAATGGTCGGATGCGAAGTGAAATTTTTTCGCTCGAAATTTTACGAGCTTGTGCAGAACTTCTAGGAAATCATATTGGCAGGTGACACGAAGTGATTCGAGTTCGTTTGCCCCCCCATTTTCTTTAACGAACGATAACTTTTTGTGAAAATAACAAGTGCCCCGAACCCGGCCGAAACGACTCGAATTACACTTCGAGACCCGCCGACATGATCGCCACGATGCACAGAGCACCCTCGTAAATTTTCGGGACGTTTCATTTTTTCACAACCAGGACCGAAACCCTAGGCCGAACAAAATGGTCGGATGCGAAGTGAAATTTTTTCGCTCGAAATTTTACGAGCTTGTGCAGAACTTCTAGGCAATCATATCGGCAGGTGACACGAAGTGATTCGAGTTCGTTTGCCCCCCCATTTTCTTTAACGAACGATAACTTTTTGTGAAAATAACAAGTGCCACGATCCGGGCCGAAACGACTCGAATTACACTTCGAGACCCGCCGACATGATCGCCACGATGCACAGAGCACCCTCGTAAATTTTCGGGACGTTTCATTTTTTCACAACCAGGACCGAAACCCTAGGCCGAACAAAATGGTCGGATGCGAAGTGAAATTTTTTCGCTCGAAATTTTACGAGCTTGTGCAGCACTTCTATTCAATCATATCGGCAAGTGACACGAAGTGATTCGAGTTCGTTTGCCCCCCCATTTTCTTTAACGAACGATAACTTTTTGTGAAAATAACAAGTGCCCCGACCCCGGCCGAAACGACTCGAATTACACTTCGACACCCGCCGACATGATCGCCACGATGCACAGAGCACCCTCGTAAATTTTCGGGACGTTTCATTTTTTCACAACCAGGACCGAAACCCTAGGCCGAACAAAATGGTCGGATGCGAAGTGAAATTTTTTCGCTCGAAATTTTACGAGCTTGTGCAGAACTTCTAGGCAATCATATCGGCAAGTGACACGAAGTGATTCGAGTTCGTTTGCCCCCCCATTTTCTTTAACGAACGATAACTTTTGGTGAAAGAACAAGTGCCCCTATCCCGGCCGAAACGACTCGAATTACACTTCGACACCCGCCGACATGATAGCCACGATGCACAGAGCACCCTCGTAAATTTTTAGGACGTTTCATTTTTTCACAGCCAGGACCGAAACCCTAGGCCGAACAAAATGGTCGGATGCGAAGTGAAATTTTTTCGCTCGAAATTTTACGAGCTTGTGCAGAACTTCTAGGAAATCATATTGGCAGGTGACACGAAGTGATTCGAGTTCGTTTGCCCCCCCATTTTCTTTAACGAACGATAACTTTTTGTGAAAATAACAAATGCCCCTATCCCGGCCGAAACGACTCGAATTACACTTCGAGACCCGCCGACAGGATCGCCACGATGCACAGAGCACCCTCGTAAATTTTCGGGACGTTTCATTTTTTCACAACCAGGACCGAAACCCTAGGCCGAAGAAAATGGTCGGATGCGAAGTGAAATTTTTTCGCTCGAAATTTTACGAGCTTGTGCAGAACTTCTAGGCAATCATATCGGCAGGTGACACGAAGTGATTCGAGTTCGTTTGCCTCCCCATTTTCTTTAACGAACGATAACTTTTTGTGAAAATAACAAGTTCCACGATCCGGGCCGAAACGACTCGAATTACACTTCGAGACCCGCCGACATGATCGCCACGATGCACAGAGCACCCTCGTAAATTTTTAGGACGTTTCATTTTTTCACAGCCAGGACCGAAACCCTAGGCCGAACAAAATGGTCGGATGCGAAGTGAAATTTTTTCGCTCGAAATTTTACGAGCTTGTGCAGAACTTCTAGGAAATCATATTGGCAGGTGACACGAAGTGATTCGAGTTCGTTTGCCCCCCCATTTTCTTTAACGAACGATAACTTTTTGTGAAAATAACAAGTGCCCCGACCCCGGCCGAAACGACTCGAATTACACTTCGACACCCGCCGACATGATCGCCACGATGCACAGAGCACCCTCGTAAATTTTCGGGACGTTTCATTTTTTCACAACCAGGACCAAAACCCTAGGCCGAACAAAATGGTCGGATGCGAAGTGAAATTTTTTCGCTCGAAATTTTACGAGCTTGTGCAGAACTTCTAGGCAATCATATCGGCAGGTGACACGAAGTGATTCGAGTTCGTTTGCCCCCCCATTTTCTTTAACGAACGATAACTTTTTGTGAAAATAACAAGTTCCACGATCCGGGCCGAAACGACTCGAATTACACTTCGAGAACCGCCGACATGATCGCCACGATGCACAGAGCACCCTCGTAAATTTACTGGCAAATCGGACGACGTTGTATTTTTTCACAACCAGGACCGAAACCCTAGGCCGAACAAAATGGTCGGATGCGAAGTGAAATTTTTTCGCTCGAAATTTTACGAGCATGTGCGGAACTTCTAGGCAATCATATCGGCAGGTGACACGAAGTGATACGAGTTCGTTTGCCCCCTCATTTTCTTTAACGAACGATAACTTTTTGTGAAAATAACAAGTGCCCCGATCCCGGCCGAAACGACTCGAATTACACTTCGAGACCCGCCGACATGATCGCCACGATGCACAGAGCACCCTCGTAAATTTTCGGGACGTTTCATTTTTTCACAACCAGGACCGAAACCCTAGGCCGAACAAAATGGTCGGATGCGAAGTGAAACTTTTTCGCTCGAAATTTTACGAGCTTGTGCAGAACTTCTAGGCAATCATATCGGCAGGTGACACGAAGTGATTCGAGTTCGTTTGCCCCCCCATTTTCTTTAATGAACGATAACTTTTTGTGAAAATAACAAGTGCCACGATCCGGGCCGAAACGACTCGAATTACACTTCGAGACCCGCCGACATGATCGCCACGAAGCACAGAGCACCCTCGTAAATTTTCGGGACGTTTCATTTTTTCACAACCAGGACCGAAACCCTAGGCCGAACAAAATGGTCGGATGCGAAGTGAAACTTTTTCGCTCGAAATTTTACGAGCTTGTGCAGAACTTCTAGGCAATCATATCGGCAGGTGACACGAAGTGATTCGAGTTCGTTTGCCCCCCCATTTTCTTTAACGAACGATAACTTTTTGTGAAAATAACAAGTGCTCCGATCCCGGCCGAAACGACTCGAATGACACTTCGAGACCCGCCGACATGATCGCCACGATGCACAGAGCACCCTCGTAAATTTTCGGGGAAATCGGACGACGTTGTATTTTTTCACAACCAGGACCGAAACCCTAGGCCGAACAAAATGGTCGGATGCGAAGTGAAAGTTTTTCGCTCGAAATTTTACGAGCTTGTGCAGAACTTCTATGAAATCATATTGGCAGGTGACACGAAGTGATTCGAGTTCGTTTGCCCCCCCATTCTCTTTAACGAACGATAACTTTTTGTGAAAATAACAAGTGCCCCGAACCCGGCCGAAACGACTCGAATTACACTTCGAGACCCGCCGACATGATCGCCACGAAGCACAGAGCACCCTCGTAAATTTTCGGGACGTTTCATTTTTTCACAACCAGGACCGAAACCCTAGGCCGAACAAAATGGTCGGATGCGAAGTGAAACTTTTTCGCTCGAAATTTTACGAGCTTGTGCAGAACTTCTAGGCAATCATATCGGCAGGTGACACGAAGTGATTCGAGTTCGTTTGCCCCCCCATTTTCTTTAATGAACGATAACTTTTTGTGAAAATAACAAGTGCCACGATCCGGGCCGAAACGACTCGAATTACACTTCGAGACCCGCCGACATGATCGCCACGAAGCACAGAGCACCCTCGTAAATTTTCGGGACGTTTCATTTTTTCACAACCAGGACCGAAACCCTAGGCCGAACAAAATGGTCGGATGCGAAGTGAAACTTTTTCGCTCGAAATTTTACGAGCTTGTGCAGAACTTCTAGGCAATCATATCGGCAGGTGACACGAAGTGATTCGAGTTCGTTTGCCCCCCCATTTTCTTTAACGAACGATAACTTTTTGTGAAAATAACAAGTGCCCCGATCCCGGCCGAAACGACTCGAATTACACTTCGAGACCCGCCGACATGATCGCCACGATGCACAGAGCACCCTCGTAAATTTACTGGCAAATCGGACGACGTTGTATTTTTTCACAACCAGGACCGAAACCCTAGGCCGAACAAAATGGTCGGATGCGAAGTGAAATTTTTTCGCTCGAAATTTTACGTGCATGTGCGGAACTTCTAGGCAATCATATCGGCAGGTGACACGAAGTGATTCCAGTTCGTTTGCCCCCCCATTTTCTTTAACGAACGATAACTTTTTGTGAAAATAACAAGTGCCCCGATCCCGGCCGAAACGACTCGAATTACACTTCGAGACCCGCCGACATGATCGCCACGATGCAAAGAGCACCCTCGTAAATTTTCGGGATGTTTCATTTTTTCACAACCAGGACCGAAACCCTAGGCCGAACAAAATGGTCGGATGCGAAGTGAAATTTTTTCGCTCGAAATTTTACGAGCTTGTGCAGAACTTCTAGGCAATCATATCGGCAGGTGACACGAAGTGATTCGAGTTCGTTTGCCCCCCCATTTTCTTTAACTAACGATAACTTTTTGTGAAAATAACAAGTGCCCCGATCCCGGCCGAAACGACTCGAATTACACTTCGAGACCCGCCGACATGATCGCCACGATGCACAGAGCACTCTCGTAAATTTTCGGGACGTTTCATTTTTTCACAACCAGGACCGAAACCCTAGGCCGAACAAAATGGTCGGATGCGAAGTGAAATTTTTTCACTCGAAATTTTACGAGCTTGTGCAGAACTTCTAGGCAATCATATCGGCAAGTGACACGAAGTGATTCGAGTTCGTTTGCCCCCCCATTTTTTTTAACGAACGATAACTTTTTGTGAAAATAACAAGTGCCCCGATCCCGGCCGAAATGACTCGAATTACACTTCGACACCCGCCGACATGATCGCCACGATGCTCAGAGCACCCTCGTAAATTTTCGGGACGTTTCATTTTTTAACAACCAGGACCGAAACCCTTGGCCGAACAAAATGGTCGGATGCGAAGGGAAAGTTTTTCGCTCGAAATTTTACGAGCTTGTGCAGAACTTCTATGAAATCATATTGGCAGGTGACACGAAGTGATTCGAGTTCGTTTGCCCCCCCATTTTCTTTAACGAACGATAACTTTTTGTGAAAATAACAAGTGCCCCGAACCCGGCCGAAACGACTCGAATTACACTTCGAGACCCGCCGACATGATCGCCACGATGCACAGAGCACCCTCGTAAATTTTCGGGACGTTTCATTTTTTCACAACCAGGACCGAAACCCTAGGCCGAACAAAATGGTCGGATGCGAAGTGAAACTTTTTCGCTCGAAATTTTACGAGCTTGTGCAGAACTTCTAGGCAATCATATCGGCAGGTGACACGAAGTGATTCGAGTTCGTTTGCCCCCCCATTTTCTTTAACGAACGATAACTTTTTGTGAAAATAACAAGTGCCACGATCCGGGCCGAAACGACTCGAATTACACTTCGAGACCCGCCGACATGATCGCCACGATGCACAGAGCACCCTCGTAAATTTACTGGCAAATCGGACGACGTTGTATTTTTTCACAACCAGGACCGAAACCCTAGGCCGAACAAAATGGTCGGATGCGAAGTGAAATTTTTTCGCTCGAAATTTTACGTGCATGTGCGGAACTTCTAGGCAATCATATCGGCAGGTGACATGAAGTGATTCCAGTTCGTTTGCCCCCACATTTTCTTTAACGAACGATAACTTTTTGTGAAAATAACAAGTGCCCCGATCCCGGCCGAAACGACTCGAATTACACGTCGAGACCCGCCGACATGATCGCCACGATGCACAGAGCACCCTCGTAAATTTTCGGGACGTTTCATTTTTTCACAACCAGGACCGAAACCCTAGGCCGAACAAAATGGTCGGATGCGAAGTGAAATTTTTTCGCTCGAAATTTTACGAGCTCTTGCATAACTTCTAGGCAATCATATCGGCAAGTGACACGAAGTGATTCGAGTTCGTTTGCCCCCCCATTTTCTTTAACGAACGATAGCTTTTGGTGAAAGAACAAGTGCCCCGATCCCGGCCGAAACGACTCGAATTACACTTCGACACCCGCCGACATGATAGCCACGATGCACAGAGCACCCTCGTAAATTTTTAGGACGTTTCATTTTTTCACAGCCAGGACCGAAACCCTAGGCCGAACAAAATGGTCGGATGCGAAGTGAAATTTTTTCGCTCGAAATTTTACGAGCTTGTGCAGAACTTCTAGGAAATCATATTGGCAGGTGACACGAAGTGATTCGAGTTCGTTTGCCCCCCCCATTTTCTTTAACGAACGATAACTTTTTGTGAAAATAACAAGTGCCCCGAACCCGGCCCAAACGACTCGAATTACACTTCGAGACCCGCCGACATGATCGCCACGATGCACAGAGCACCCTCGTAAATTTTCGGGACGTTTCATTTTTTCACAACCAGGACCGAAACCCTAGGCCGAACAAAATGGTCGGATGCGAAGTGAAATTTTTTCGCTCGAAATTTTACGAGCTTGTGCAGAACTTCTAGGAAATCATATTGGCAGGTGACACGAAGTGATTCGAGTTCGTTTGCCCCCCCATTTTCTTTAACGAACGATAACTTTTTGTGAAAATAACAAGTGCCACGATCCGGGCCGAAACGACTCGAATTACACTTCGAGACCCGCCGACATGATCGCCACGATGCACAGAGCACCCTCGTAAATTTACTGGCAAATCGGACGACGTTGTATTTTTTCACAACCAGGACCGAAACCCTAGGCCGAACAAAATGGTCGGATGCGAAGTGAAATTTTTTCGCTCGAAATTTTACGTGCATGTGCGGAACTTCTAGGCAATCATATCGGCAGGTGACATGAAGTGATTCCAGTTCGTTTGCCCCCCCATTTTCTTTAACGAACGATAACTTTTTGTGAAAATAACAAGTGCCCCGATCCCGGCCGAAACGACTCGAATTACACTTCGAGACCCGCCGACATGATCGCCACGATGCACAGAGCACCCTCGTAAATTTTCGGGACGTTTCATTTTTTCACAACCAGGACCGAAACCCTAGGCCGAACAAAATGGTCGGATGCGAAGTGAAATTTTTTCGCTCGAAATTTTACGAGCTTGTGCAGAACTTCTAGGCAATCATATCGGCACGTGACACGAAGTGATTCGAGTTCGTTTGCCCCCCCATTTTCTTTAACGAACGATAACTTTTTGTGAAAGAACAAGTGCCCCGATCCCGGCCGAAACGACTCGAATTACACTTCGACACCCGCCGACATGATCGCCACGATGCACAGAGCACCCTCGTAAATTTTCGGGACGTTTCATTTTTTCACAACCAGGACCGAAACCCTAGGCCGAACAAAATGGTCGGATGCGAAGTGAAATTTTTTCGCTCGAAATTTTACGAGCTTGTGCAGAACTTCTAGGCAATCATATCGGCAGGTGACACGAAGTGATTCGAGTTCGTTTGCCCCCCCATTTTCTTTAACGAACGATAACTTTTTGTGAAAATAACAAGTTCCACGATCCGGGCCGAAACGACTCGAATTACACTTCGAGAACCGCCGACATGATCGCCACGATGCACAGAGCACCCTCGTAAATTTTCGGGACGTTTCATTTTTTCACAACCAGGACCGAAACCCTAGGCCGAACAAAATGGTCGGATGCGAAGTGAAATTTTTTCGCTCGAAATTTTACGAGCTCTTGCATAACTTCTAGGCAATCATATCGGCAAGTGACACGAAGTGATTCGAGTTCGTTTGCCCCCCCATTTTCTTTAACGAACGATAGCTTTTGGTGAAAGAACAAGTGCCCCGATCCCGGCCGAAACGACTCGAATTACACTTCGACACCTGCCGACATGATAGCCACGATGCACAGAGCACCCTCGTAAATTTTTAGGACGTTTCATTTTTTCACAGCCAGGACCGAAACCCTAGGCCGAACAAAATGGTCGGATGCGAAGTGAAATTTTTTCGCTCGAAATTTTACGAGCTTGTGCAGAACTTCTAGGAAATCATATTGGCAGGTGACACGAAGTGATTCGAGTTCGTTTGCCCCCCCCATTTTCTTTAACGAACGATAACTTTTTGTGAAAATAACAAGTGCCCCGAACCCGGCCCAAACGACTCGAATTACACTTCGAGACCCGCCGACATGATCGCCACGATGCACAGAGCACCCTCGTAAATTTTCGGGACGTTTCATTTTTTCACAACCAGGACCGAAACCTTAGGCCGAACAAAATGGTCGGATGCGAAGTGAAATTTTTTCGCTCGAAATTTTACGAGCTTGTGCAGAACTTCTATTCAATCATATCGGCAAGTGACACGAAGTGATTCGAGTTCGTTTGCCCCCCCCATTTTCTTTAACGAACAATAACTTTTTGTGAAAATAACAAGTGCCCCGACCCCGGCCGAAACGACTCGAATTACACTTCGACACCCGCCGACATGATCGCCACGATGCACAGAGCACCCTCGTAAATTTTCGGGACGTTTCATTTTTTCACAACCAGGACCGAAACCCTAGGCCGAACAAAATGGTCGGATGCGAAGTGAAATTTTTTCGCTCGAAATTTTACGTGCATGTGCGGAACTTTTAGGCAATCATATCGGCAGGTGACATGAAGTGATTCCAGTTCGTTTGCCCCCCCATTTTCTTTAACGAACGATAACTTTTTGTGAAAATAACAAGTGCCCCGATCCCGGCCGAAACGACTCGAATTACACTTCGAGACCCGCCGACATGATCGCCACGATGCACAGAGCACCCTCGTAAATTTACTGGCAAATCGGACGACGTTCTATTTTTTCACAACCAGGACCGAAACCCTAGGCCGAACAAAATGGTCGGATGCGAAGTGAAATTTTTTCGCTCGAAATTTTACGTGCATGTGCGGAACTTCTAGGCAATCATATCGGCAGGTGACATGAAGTGATTCCAGTTCGTTTGCCCCCCCATTTTCTTTAACGAACGATAACTTTTTGTGAAAATAACAAGTGCCCCGATCCCGGCCGAAACGACTCGAATTACACGTCGACACCCGCCGACATGATAGCCACGATGCACAGAGCACCCTCGTAAATTTTTAGGACGTTTCATTTTTTCACAGCCAGGACCGAAACCCTAGGCCGAACAAAATGGTCGGATGCGAAGTGAAATTTTTTCGCTCGAAATTTTACGAGCTTGTGCAGAACTTCTAGGAAATCATATTGGCAGGTGACACGAAGTGATTCGAGTTCGTTTGCCCCCCCATTTTCTTTAACGAACGATAACTTTTTGTGAAAATAACAAGTGCCCCGATCCCGGCCGAAACGACTCGAATTACACTTCGAGACCCGCCGACATGATCGCCACAATGCACAGAGCACCCTCGTAAATTTTCGGGACGTTCCATTTTTTCACAATCAGGACCGAAACCTTAGGCCGAACAAAATGGCCGGATGCGAAGTGAAATTTTTTCGCTCGAAATTTTACGAGCTTGTGCAGAACTTCTAGGCAATCATATCGGCAGGTGACACGAAGTGATTCGAGTTCGTTTGCCCCCCCATTTTCTTTAACGAACGATAACTTTTTGTGAAAATAACAAGTTCCACGATCCGGGCCGAAACGACTCGAATTACACTTCGAGAACCGCCGACATGATCGCCACGATGCACAGAGCACCCTCGTAAATTTACTGGCAAATCGGACGACGTTATATTTTTTCACAACCAGGACCGAAACCTTAGGCCGAACAAAATGGTCGGATGCGAAGTGAAATTTTTTCGCTCGAAATTTTACGAGCATGTGCGGAACTTCTAGGCAATCATATCGGCAGGTGACACGAAGTGATTCGAGTTCGTTTGCCCCCTCATTTTCTTTAACGAACGATAACTTTTTGTGAAAATAACAAGTGCCCCGATCCCGGCCGAAACGACTCGAATTACACTTCGAGACCCGCCGACATGATCGCCACAATGCAGAGAGCACCCTCGTAAATTTTCGGGACGTTCCATTTTTTCACAACCAGGACCGAAACCCTAGGCCGAACAAAATGGTTGGATGCGAAGTGAAATTTTTTCGCTCGAAATTTTACGAGCTTGTGCAGAACTTCTAGGCAATCATATCGGCAGGTGACACGAAGTGATTCGAGTTTGTTTGCCCCCCTATTTTCTTTAACGAACGATAACTTTTTGTGAAAATAAAAAGTTCCACGATCCGGGCCGAAACGACTCGAATTACACTTCGAGACCTGCCGACTTGATCGCCACGATGCACAGAGCACCCTCGTAAATTTTCGGGGAAATCGGACGACGTTGTATTTTTTCACAACCAGGACCGAAACCCTAGGCCGAACAAAATTGTCGGATGCGAAGTGAAATTTTTTCGCTCGAAATTTTACGAGCTTGTGCAGAACTTCTAGGCAATCATATCGGCAAGTGACACGAAGTGATTCGAGTTCGTTTGCCCCCCCCATTTTCTTTAACGAACGATAACTTTTTGTGAAAATAACAAGTGCCCCGAACCCGGCCCAAACGACTCGAATTACACTTCGAGACCCGCCGACATGATCGCCACGATGCACAGAGCACCCTCGTAAATTTTCGGGACGTTTCATTTTTTCACAACCAGGACCGAAACCCTAGGCCGAACAAAATGGTCGGATGCGAAGTGAAACTTTTTCGCTCGAAATTTTACGAGCTTGTGCAGAACTTCTAGGCAATCATATCGGCAGGTGACACGAAGTGATTCGAGTTCGTTTGCCCCCCCATTTTCTTTAACGAACGATAACTTTTTGTGAAAATAACAAGTGCCCCGATCCCGGCCGAAACGACTCGAATTACACTTCGACACCCGCCGACATGATCGCCACGATGCACAGAGCACCCTCGTAAATTTTCGGGACGTTTCATTTTTTAACAACCAGGACCGAAACCCTAGGCCGAACAAAATGGTCGGATGCGAAGTGAAAGTTTTTCGCTCGAAATTTTACGAGCTTGTGCAGAACTTCTATGAAATCATATTGGCAGGTGACACGAAGTGATTCGAGTTCGTTTGCCCCCCCATTTTCTTTAACGAACGATAACTTTTTGTGAAAATAACAAGTGCCACGATCCGGGCCGAAACGACTCGAATTACACTTCGAGACCCGCCGACATGATCGCCACGATGCAAAGAGCACCCTCGTAAATTTTCGGGACGTTTCATTTTTTCACAACCAGGACCGAAACCCTAGGCCGAACAAAATGGTCGGATGCGAAGTGAAATTTTTTCGCTCGAAATTTTACGAGCTTGTGCAGAACTTCTAGGCAATCATATCGGCAGGTGACACGAAGTGATTCGAGTTCGTTTGCCCCCCCATTTTCTTTAACGAACGATAACTTTTTGTGAAAATAACAAGTGCCCCGATCCCGGCCGAAACGACTCGAATTACACTTCGAGACCCGCCGACATGATCGCCACGATGCACAGAGCACTCTCGTAAATTTTCGGGACGTTTCATTTTTTCACAACCAGGACCGAAACCCTAGGCCGAACAAAATGGTCGGATGCGAAGTGAAATTTTTTCGCTCGAAATTTTACGAGCTTGTGCAGAACTTCTAGGCAATCATATCGGCAAGTGACACGAAGTGATTCGAGTTCGTTTGCCCCCCCATTTTCTTTAACGAACGATAACTTTTTGTGAAAATAACAAGTGCCCCGATCCCGGCCGAAATGACTCGAATTACACTTCGACACCCGCCGACATGATCGCCACGATGCACAGAGCACCCTCGTAAATTTTCGGGACGTTTCATTTTTTAACAACCAGGACCGAAACCCTAGGCCGAACAAAATGGTCGGATGCGAAGGGAAAGTTTTTCGCTCGAAATTTTACGAGCTTGTGCAGAACTTCTATGAAATCATATTGGCAGGTGACACGAAGTGATTCGAGTTCGTTTGCCCCCCCATTTTCTTTAACGAACGATAACTTTTTGTGAAAATAACAAGTGCCCCGAACCCGGCCGAAACGACTCGAATTACACTTCGAGACCCGCCGACAGGATCGCCACGATGCACAGAGCACCCTCGTAAATTTTCGGGACGTTTCATTTTTTCACAACCAGGACCGAAACCCTAGGCCGAACAAAATGGTCGGATGCGAAGTGAAACTTTTTCGCTCGAAATTTTACGAGCTTGTGCAGAACTTCTAGGCAATCATATCGGCAGGTGACACGAAGTGATTCGAGTTCGTTTGCCCCCCATTTTCTTTAACGAACGATAACTTTTTGTGAAAATAACAAGTGCCACGATCCGGGCCGAAACGACTCGAATTACACTTCGAGACCCGCCGACATGATCGCCACGATGCACAGAGCACCCTCGTAAATTTACTGGCAAATCGGACGACGTTGTATTTTTTCACAACCAGGACCGAAACCCTAGGCCGAACAAAATGGTCGGATGCGAAGTGAAATTTTTTCGCTCGAAATTTTACGTGCATGTGCGGAACTTTTAGGCAATCATATCGGCAGGTGACATGAAGTGATTCCAGTTCCTTTGCCCCCCCATTTTCTTTAACGAACGATAACTTTTTGTGAAAATAACAAGTGCCCCGATCCCGGCCGAAACGACTCGAATTACACTTCGAGACCCGCCGACATGATCGCCACGATGCACAGAGCACCCTCGTAAATTTACTGGCAAATCGGACGACGTTCTATTTTTTCACAACCAGGACCGAAACCCTAGGCCGAACAAAATGGTCGGATGCGAAGTGAAATTTTTTCGCTCGAAATTTTACGAGCATGTGCGGAACTTCTAGGCAATCATATCGGCAGGTGACATGAAGTGATTCCAGTTCGTTTGCCCCCCCATTTTCTTTAACGAACGATAACTTTTTGTGAAAATAACAAGTGCCCCGATCCCGGCCGAAACGACTCGAATTACACGTCGACACCCGCCGACATGATAGCCACGATGCACAGAGCACCCTCGTAAATTTTTAGGACGTTTCATTTTTTCACAGCCAGGACCGAAACCCTAGGCCGAACAAAATGGTCGGATGCGAAGTGAAATTTTTTCGCTCGAAATTTTACGAGCTTGTGCAGAACTTCTAGGAAATCATATTGGCAGGTGACACGAAGTGATTCGAGTTCGTTTGCCCCCCCATTTTCTTTAACGAACGATAACTTTTTGTGAAAATAACAAGTGCCCCGATCCCGGCCGAAACGACTCGAATTACACTTCGAGACCCGCCGACATGATCGCCACAATGCACAGAGCACCCTCGTAAATTTTCGGGACGTTCCATTTTTTCACAATCAGGACCGAAACCTTAGGCCGAACAAAATGGCCGGATGCGAAGTGAAATTTTTTCGCTCGAAATTTTACGAGCTTGTGCAGAACTTCTAGGCAATCATATCGGCAGGTGACACGAAGTGATTCGAGTTCGTTTGCCCCCCCATTTTCTTTAACGAACGATAACTTTTTGTGAAAATAACAAGTTCCACGATCCGGGCCGAAACGACTCGAATTACACTTCGAGAACCGCCGACATGATCGCCACGATGCACAGAGCACCCTCGTAAATTTTCGGGACGTTTCATTTTTTCACAACCAGGACCGAAACCCTAGGCCGAACAAAATGGTCGGATGCGAAGTGAAATTTTTTCGCTCGAAATTTTACGAGCTTGTGCAGAACTTCTAGGCAATCATATCGGCAGGTGACACGAAGTGATTCGAGTTCGTTTGCCCCCCCATTTTCTTTAACGAACGATAACTTTTTGTGAAAATAACAAGTGCCCCGAACCCGGCCCAAACGACTCGAATTACACTTCGAGACCCGCCGACATGATCGCCACGATGCACAGAGCAGCCTCGTAAATTTTCAGGACGTTTCATTTTTTCACAACCAGGACCGAAACCCTAGGCCGAACAAAATGGTCGGATGCGAAGTGAAACTTTTTCGCTCGAAATTTTACGAGCTTGTGCAGAACTTCTAGGCAATCATATCGGCAGGTGACACGAAGTGATTCGAGTTCGTTTGCCCCCCATTTTCTTTAACGAACGATAACTTTTTGTGAAAATAACAAGTGCCACGATCCGGGCCGAAACGACTCGAATTACACGTCGAGACCGCCGACATGATCGCCACGATGCACAGAGCACCCTCGTAAATTTACTGGCAAATCGGACGACGTTGTATTTTTTCACAACCAGGACCGAAACCCTAGGCCGAACAAAATGGTCGGATGCGAAGTGAAATTTTTTCGCTCGAAATTTTACGAGCTTGTGCAGAACTTCTAGGCAATCATATCGGCAGGTGACACGAAGTGATTCGAGTTCGTTTGCCCCCCCATTTTCTTTAACGAACGATAACTTTTTGTGAAAATAACAAGTTCCACGATCCGGGCCGAAACGACTCGAATTACACTTCGAGAACCGCCGACATGATCGCCACGATGCACAGAGCACCCTCGTAAATTTTCGGGACGTTTCATTTTTTCACAACCAGGACCGAAACCCTAGGCCGAACAAAATGGTCGGATGCGAAGTGAAATTTTTTCGCTCGAAATTTTACGAGCTTGTGCAGAACTTCTAGGCAATCATATCGGCAGGTGACACGAAGTGATTCGAGTTCGTTTGCCCCCCCATTTTCTTTAACGAACGATAACTTTTTGTGAAAATAACAAGTGCCCCGAACCCGGCCCAAACGACTCGAATTACACTTCGAGACCCGCCGACATGATCGCCACGATGCACAGAGCAGCCTCGTAAATTTTCAGGACGTTTCATTTTTTCACAACCAGGACCGAAACCCTAGGCCGAACAAAATGGTCGGATGCGAAGTGAAACTTTTTCGCTCGAAATTTTACGAGCTTGTGCAGAACTTCTAGGCAATCATATCGGCAGGTGACACGAAGTGATTCGAGTTCGTTTGCCCCCCATTTTCTTTAACGAACGATAACTTTTTGTGAAAATAACAAGTGCCACGATCCGGGCCGAAACGACTCGAATTACACGTCGAGACCGCCGACATGATCGCCACGATGCACAGAGCACCCTCGTAAATTTACTGGCAAATCGGACGACGTTGTATTTTTTCACAACCAGGACCGAAACCCTAGGCCGAACAAAATGGTCGGATGCGAAGTGAAATTTTTTCGCTCGAAATTTTACGTGCATGTGCGGAACTTTTAGGCAATCATATCGGCAGGTGACATGAAGTGATTCCAGTTCGTTTGCCCCCCCATTTTCTTTAACGAACGATAACTTTTTGTGAAAATAACAAGTGCCCCGATCCCGGCCGAAACGACTCGAATTACACTTCGAGACCCGCCGACATGATCGCCACGATGCACAGAGCACCCTCGTAAATTTACTGGCAAATCGGACGACGTTCTATTTTTTCACAACCAGGACCGAAACCCTAGGCCGAACAAAATGGTCGGATGCGAAGTGAAATTTTTTCGCTCGAAATTTTACGTGCATGTGCGGAACTTCTAGGCAATCATATCGGCAGGTGACATGAAGTGATTCCAGTTCGTTTGCCCCCCCATTTTCTTTAACGAACGATAACTTTTTGTGAAAATAACAAGTGCCCCGATCCCGGCCGAAACGACTCGAATTACACGTCGACACCCGCCGACATGATAGCCACGATGCACAGAGCACCCTCGTAAATTTTTAGGACGTTTCATTTTTTCACAGCCAGGACCGAAACCCTAGGCCGAACAAAATGGTCGGATGCGAAGTGAAATTTTTTCGCTCGAAATTTTACGAGCTTGTGCAGAACTTCTAGGAAATCATATTGGCAGGTGACACGAAGTGATTCGAGTTCGTTTGCCCCCCCATTTTCTTTAACGAACGATAACTTTTTGTGAAAATAACAAGTGCCCCGATCCCGGCCGAAACGACTCGAATTACACTTCGAGACCCGCCGACATGATCGCCACAATGCACAGAGCACCCTCGTAAATTTTCGGGACGTTCCATTTTTTCACAATCAGGACCGAAACCTTAGGCCGAACAAAATGGCCGGATGCGAAGTGAAATTTTTTCGCTCGAAATTTTACGAGCTTGTGCAGAACTTCTAGGCAATCATATCGGCAGGTGACACGAAGTGATTCGAGTTCGTTTGCCCCCCCCCCATTTTCTTTAACGAACGATAACTTTTTGTGAAAATAACAAGTTCCACGATCCGGGCCGAAACGACTCGAATTACACTTCGAGACCCGCCGACATGATCGCCACGATGCACAGAGCACCCTCGTAAATTTACTGGCAAATCGGACGACGTTGTATTTTTTCACAACCAGGACCGAAACCCTAGGCCGAACAAAATGGTCGGATGCGAAGTGAAATTTTTTCGCTCGAAATTTTACGAGCATGTGCGGAACTTCTAGGCAATCATATCGGCAGGTGACATGAAGTGATTCCAGTTCGTTTGCCCCCCCATTTTCTTTAACGAACGATAACTTTTTGTGAAAATAACAAGTGCCCCGATCCCGGCCGAAACGACTCGAATTACACGTCGAGACCCGCCGACATGATCGCCACTATGCAAAGAGCACCGTCGTAAATTTTCGGGACGTTTCATTTTTTCACAACCAGGACCGAAACCCTAGGCCGAACAAAATGGTCGGATGCGAAGTGAAATTTTTTCGCTCGAAATTTTACGAGCTTGTGCAGAACTTCTAGGCAATCATATCGGCAGGTGACACGAAGTGATTCGAGTTCGTTTGCCCCCCCATTTTCTTTAACGAACGATAACTTTTTGTGAAAATAACAAGTGCCCCGAAGCCGGCCGAAACGACTCGAATTACACTTCGAGACCGCCGACATGATCGCCACGATGCACAGAGCACCCTCGTAAATTTTCGGGACGTTTCATTTTTTCACAACTAGGACCGAAACCCTAGGCCGAACAAAATGGTCGGATGCGAAGTGAAATTTTTTCGCTCGAAATTTTACGAGCTTGTGCAGAACTTCTAGGCAATCATATCGGCAGGTGACACGAAGTGATTCGAGTTCGTTTGCCCCCCCATTTTCTTTAACGAACGATAACTTTTTGTGAAAATAACAAGTGCCCCGAACCCGGCCCAAACGACTCGAATTACACTTCGAGACCCGCCGACATGATCGCCACGATGCACAGAGCAGCCTCGTAAATTTTCAGGACGTTTCATTTTTTCACAACCAGGACCGAAACCCTAGGCCGAACAAAATGGTCGGATGCAAAGTGAAATTTTTTCGCTCAAAATTTTACGAGCTTGTGCAGAACTTCTAGGCAATCATATCGGCAGGTGACACGAAGTGATTCGAGTTCGATTGCCCCCTCATTTTCTTTAACGAACGATAACTTTTTGTGAAAATAACAAATGCCCCGATCCCGGCCGAAACGACTCGAATTACACTTCGAGACCCGCCGACATGATCGCCACGATGCACAGAGCACCCTCGTAAATTTTCGGGACGTTTCATTTTTTAACAACCAGGACCGGAACCCTAGGCCGAACAAAATGGTCGGATGCGAAGTGAAATTTTTTCGCTCGAAATTTTACGAGCTTGTGCAGAACTTCTATGAAATCATATTGGCAGGTGACACGAAGTGATTGGAGTTCGTTTGCCCCCCCATTTTCTTTAACGAACGATAACTTTTTGTGAAAATAACAAGTGCCCCGAACCCGGCCGAAACGACTCGAATTACACTTCGAGACCCGCCGACATGATCGCCACGATGCACAGAGCACCCTCGTAAATTTTCGGGACGTTTCATTTTTTCACAACCAGGACCGAAACCCTAGGCCGAACAAAATGGTCGGATGCGAAGTGAAATTTTTTCGCTCGAAATTTTACGAGCTTGTGCAGAACTTCTAGGCAATCATATCGGCAGGTGACACGAAGTGATTCGAGTTCGTTTGCCCCCCCCCATTTTCTTTAACGAACGATAACTTTTTGTGAAAATAACAAGTTCCACGATCCGGGCCGAAACGACTCGAATTACACTTCGAGACCCGCCGACATGATTGCCACGATGCACAGAGCACCCTCGTAAATTTACTGGCAAATCGGACGACGTTGTATTTTTTCACAACCAGGACCGAAACCCTAGGCCGAACAAAATGGTCGGATGCGAAGTGAAATTTTTTCGCTCGAAATTTTACGAGCATGTGCGGAACTTCTAGGCAATCATATCGGCAGGTGACATGAAGTGATTCCAGTTCGTTTGCCCCCCCATTTTCTTTAACGAACGATAACTTTTTGTGAAAATAACAAGTGCCCCGATCCCGGCCGAAACGACTCGAATTACACTTCGAGACCCGCCGACATGATCGCCACGATGCACAGAGCACTCTCGTAAATTTTCGGGACGTTTCATTTTTTCACAACCAGGACCGAAACCCTAGGCCGAACAAAATGGTCGGATGCGAATTGAAATTTTTTCGCTCGAAATTTTACGAGCTTGTGCAGAACTTCTAGGCAATCATATCGGCAAGTGACACGAAGTGATTCGAGTTCGTTTGCCCCCCATTTTCTTTAACGAACGATAACTTTTTGTGAAAATAACAAGTGCCCCGATCCCGGCCGAAATGACTCGAATTACACTTCGACACCCGCCGACATGATCGCCACGATGCACAGAGCACCCTCGTAAATTTTCGGGACGTTTCATTTTTTAACAACCAGGACCGAAACCCTAGGCCGAACAAAATGGTCGGATGCGAAGGGAAAGTTTTTCGCTCGAAATTTTACGAGCTTGTGCAGAACTTCTATGAAATCATATTGGCAGGTGACACGAAGTGATTCGAGTTCGTTTGCCCCCCCATTTTCTTTAACGAACGATAACTTTTTGTGAAAATAACAAGTGCCCCGAACCCGGCCGAAACGACTCGAATTACACTTCGAGACCCGCCGACATGATCGCCACGATGCACAGAGCACCCTCGTAAATTTTCGGGACGTTTCATTTTTTCACAACCAGGACCGAAACCCTAGGCCGAACAAAATGGTCGGATGTGAAGTGAAATTTTTTCGCTCGAAATTTTACGAACTTGTGCAGAACTTCTAGGCAATCATATCGGCAGGTGACACGAAGTGATTCGATTTCGTTTGCCCCCCCATTTTCTTTAACGAACGATAACTTTTTGTGAAAATAACAAGTTCCACGATCCGGGCCGAAACGACTCGAATTACACTTCGAGAACCGCCGACATGATCGCCACGATGCACAGAGCACCCTCGTAAATTTACTGGCAAATCGGACGACGTTGTATTTTTTCACAACCAGGACCGAAACCCTAGGCCGAACAAAATGGTCGGATGCGAAGTGAAATTTTTTCGCTCGAAATTTTACGAGCTTGTGCAGAACTTCTAGGCAATCATATCGGCAGGTGACACGAAGTGATTCGAGTTTGTTTGCCCCCCTATTTTCTTTAACGAACGATAACTTTTTGTGAAAATAAAAAGTTCCACGATCCGGGCCGAAACGACTCGAATTACACTTCGAGACCCGCCGACATGATCGCCACGATGCACAGAGCACCCTCGTAAATTTTCGGGGAAATCGGACGACGTTGTATTTTTTCACAACCAGGACCGAAACCCTAGGCCGAACAAAATGGTCGGATGCGAAGTGAAATTTTTTCGCTCGAAATTTTACGAGCTTGTGCAGAACTTCTAGGCAATCATATCGGCAGGTGACACGAAGTGATTCGAGTTCGTTTGCCCCCCCATTTTCTTTAACGAACGATAACTTTTTGTGAAAATAACAAGTGCCCCGATCCCGGCCGAAACGACTCGAATTACACTTCGACACCCGCCGACATGATCGCCACGATGCACAGAGCACCCTCGTAAATTTTCTGGACGTTTCATTTTTTCACAACCAGGACCGAAACCCTAGGCCGAACAAAATGGTCGGATGCGAAGTGAAATTTTTTCGCTCGAAATTTTACGAGCTTGTGCAGAACTTCTAGGAAATCATATTGGCAGGTGACACGAAGTGATTCGAGTTCGTTTGCCCCCCAATTTTCTTTAACGAACGATAACTTTTTGTGAAAATAACAAGTGCCCCGAACCCGGCCCAAACGACTCGAATTACACTTCGAGACCCGCCGACATGATCGCCACGATGCACAGAGCAGCCTCGTAAATTTTCAGGACGTTTCATTTTTTCACAACCAGGACCGAAACCCTAGGCCGAACAAAATGGTCGGATGCGAAGTGAAATTTTTTCGCTCGAAATTTTACGAGCTTGTGCAGAACTTCTAGGCAATCATATCGGCAGGTGACACGAAGTGATTCGAGTTCGATTGCCCCCTCATTTTCTTTAACGAACGATAACTTTTTGGGAAAATAACAAATGCCCCGATCCCGGCCGAAACGACTCGAATTACACTTCAAGACCCGCCGACATGATCGCCACGATGCACAGAGCACCCTCGTAAACTTTCGGGACGTTTCATTTTTTAACAACCAGGACCGGAACCCTAGGCCGAACAAAATGGTCGGATGCGAAGTGAAATTTTTTCGCTCGAAATTTTACGAGCTTGTGCAGAACTTCTATGAAATCATATTGGAAGGTGACACGAAGTGATTGGAGTTCGTTTGCCCCCCCATTTTCTTTAACGAACGATAACTTTTTGTGAAATTAACAAGTGCCCCAAACCCGGCCGAAACGACTCGAATTACACTTCGAGACCCGCCGACATGATCGCCACGATGCACAGAGCACCCTCGTAAATTTTCGGGACGTTTCATTTTTTCACAACCAGGACCGAAACCCTAGGCCGAACAAAATGGTCGGATGCGAAGTGAAATTTTTTCGCTCGAAATTTTACGAGCTTGTGCAGAACTTCTAGGCAATCATATCGGCAGGTGACACGAAGTGATTCGAGTTCGTTTGCCCCCCCCCATTTTCTTTAACGAACGATAACTTTTTGTGAAAATAACAAGTTCCACGATCCGGGCCAAAACGACTCGAATTACACTTCGAGACCCGCCGACATGATCGCCACGATGCACAGAGCACCCTCGTAAATTTACTGGCAAATCGGACGACGTTGTATTTTTTCACAACCAGGACCGAAACCCTAGGCCGAACAAAATGGTCGGATGCGAAGTGAAATTTTTTCGCTCGAAATTTTACGAGCATGTGCGGAACTTCTAGGCAATCATATCGGCAGGTGACATGAAGTGATTCCAGTTCGTTTGCCCCCCCATTTTCTTTAACGAACGATAACTTTTTGTGAAAATAACAAGTGCCCCGATCCCGGCCGAAACGACTCGAATTACACGTCGAGACCCGCCGACATGATCGCCACAATGCAAAGAGCACCCTCGTAAATTTTCGGGACGTTTCATTTTTTCACAACCAGGACCGAAACCCTAGGCCGAACAAAATGGTCGGATGCGAAGTGAAATTTTTTCGCTCGAAATTTTACGAGCTTGTGCAGAACTTCTAGGCAATCATATCGGCAGGTGACACGAAGTGATTCGAGTTCGTTTGCCCCCCCATTTTCTTTAACGAACGATAACTTTTTGTGAAAATAACAAGTGCCCCGAAGCCGGCCGAAACGACTCGAATTACACTTCGAGACCGCCGACATGATCGCCACGATGCACAGAGCACCCTCGTAAATTTTCGGGACGTTTCATTTTTTCACAACCAGGACCGAAACCCTAGGCCGAACAAAATGGTCGGATGCGAAGTGAAATTTTTTCGCTCGAAATTTTACGAGCTTGTGCAGAACTTCTAGGCAATCATATCGGCAGGTGACACGAAGTGATTCGAGTTCGTTTGCCCCCCCCCATTTTCTTTAACGAACGATAACTTTTTGTGAAAATAACAAGTTCCACGATCCGGGCCGAAACGACTCGAATTACACTTCGAGACCCGCCGACATGATCGCCACGATGCACAGAGCACCCTCGTAAATTTACTGGCAAATCGGACGACGTTGTATTTTTTCACAACCAGGACCGAAACCCTAGGCCGAACAAAATGGTCGGATGCGAAGTGAAATTTTTTCGCTCGAAATTTTACGAGCATGTGCGGAACTTCTAGGCAATCATATCGGCAGGTGACATGAAGTGATTCCAGTTCGTTTGCCCCCCCATTTTCTTTAACGAACGATAACTTTTTGTGAAAATAACAAGTGCCCCGATCCCGGCCGAAACGACTCGAATTACACGTCGAGACCCGCCGACATGATCGCCACAATGCAAAGAGCACCCTCGTAAATTTTCGGGACGTTTCATTTTTTCACAACCAGGACCGAAACCCTAGGCCGAACAAAATGGTCGGATGCGAAGTGAAATTTTTTCGCTCGAAATTTTACGAGCTTGTGCAGAACTTCTAGGCAATCATATCGGCAAGTGACACGAAGTGATTCGAGTTCGTTTGCCCCCCCATTTTCTTTAACGAACGATAACTTTTTGTGAAAATAACAAGTGCCCCGATCCCGGCCGAAACGACTCGAATTACACTTCGACACCCGCCGACATGATCGCCACGATGCACAGAGCACCCTCGTAAATTTTCGGGACGTTTCATTTTTTAACAACCAGGACCGAAACCCTAGGCCGAACAAAATGGTCGGATGCGAAGTGAAAGTTTTTCGCTCGAAATTTTACGAGCTTGTGCAGAACTTCTATGAAATCATATTGGCAGGTGACACGAAGTGATTCGAGTTCGTTTGCCCCCCCATTTTCTTTAACGAACGATAACTTTTTGTGAAAATAACAAGTGCCACGATCCGGGCCGAAACGACTCGAATTACACTTCGAGACCCGCCGACATGATCGCCACGATGCAAAGAGCACCCTCGTAAATTTTCGGGACGTTTCATTTTTTCACAACCAGGACCGAAACCCTAGGCCGAACAAAATGGTCGGATGCGAAGTGAAATTTTTTCGCTCGAAATTTTACGAGCTTGTGCAGAACTTCTAGGCAATCATATCGGCAGGTGACACGAAGTGATTCGAGTTCGTTTGCCCCCCCATTTTCTTTAACGAACGATAACTTTTTGTGAAAATAACAAGTGCCCCGATCCCGGCCGAAACGACTCGAATTACACTTCGAGACCCGCCGACATGATCGCCACGATGCACAGAGCACTCTCGTAAATTTTCGGGACGTTTCATTTTTTCACAACCAGGACCGAAACCCTAGGCCGAACAAAATGGTCGGATGCGAAGTGAAATTTTTTCGCTCGAAATTTTACGAGCTTGTGCAGAACTTCTAGGCAATCATATCGGCAAGTGACACGAAGTGATTCGAGTTCGTTTGCCCCCCCATTTTCTTTAACGAACGATAACTTTTTGTGAAAATAACAAGTGCCCCGATCCCGGCCGAAATGACTCGAATTACACTTCGACACCCGCCGACATGATCGCCACGATGCACAGAGCACCCTCGTAAATTTTCGGGACGTTTCATTTTTTAACAACCAGGACCGAAACCCTAGGCCGAACAAAATGGTCGGATGCGAAGGGAAAGTTTTTCGCTCGAAATTTTACGAGCTTGTGCAGAACTTCTATGAAATCATATTGGCAGGTGACACGAAGTGATTCGAGTTCGTTTGCCCCCCCATTTTCTTTAACGAACGATAACTTTTTGTGAAAATAACAAGTGCCCCGAACCCGGCCGAAACGACTCGAATTACACTTCGAGACCCGCCGACAGGATCGCCACGATGCACAGAGCACCCTCGTAAATTTTCGGGACGTTTCATTTTTTCACAACCAGGACCGAAACCCTAGGCCGAACAAAATGGTCGGATGCGAAGTGAAACTTTTTCGCTCGAAATTTTACGAGCTTGTACAGAACTTCTAGGCAATCATATCGGCAGGTGACACGAAGTGATTCGAGTTCGTTTGCCCCCCCATTTTCTTTAACGAACGATAACTTTTTGTGAAAATAACAAGTGCCACGATCCGGGCCGAAACGACTCGAATTACACTTCGAGACCCGCCGACATGATCGCCACGATGCACAGAGCACCCTCGTAAATTTACTGGCAAATCGGACGACGTTGTATTTTTTCACAACCAGGACCGAAACCCTAGGCCGAACAAAATGGTCGGATGCGAAGTCAAATTTTTTCGCTCGAAATTTTACGTGCATGTGCGGAACTTTTAGGCAATCATATCGGCAGGTGACATGAAGTGATTCCAGTTCGTTTGCCCCCCCATTTTCTTTAACGAACGATAACTTTTTGTGAAAATAACAAGTGCCCCGATCCCGGCCGAAACGACTCGAATTACACTTCGAGACCCGCCGACATGATCGCCACGATGCACAGAGCACCCTCGTAAATTTACTGGCAAATCGGACGACGTTCTATTTTTTCACAGCCAGGACCGAAACCCTAGGCCGAACAAAATGGTCGGATGCGAAGTGAAATTTTTTCGCTCGAAATTTTACGAGCTTGTGCAGAACTTCTAGGAAATCATATTGGCAGGTGACACGAAGTGATTCGAGTTCGTTTGCCCCCCCATTTTCTTTAACGAACGATAACTTTTTGTGAAAATAACAAGTGCCCCGATCCCGGCCGAAACGACTCGAATTACACTTCGAGACCCGCCGACATGATCGCCACAATGCACAGAGCACCCTCGTAAATTTTCGGGACGTTCCATTTTTTCACAATCAGGACCGAAACCTTAGGCCGAACAAAATGGTCGGATGCGAAGTGAAATTTTTTCGCTCGAAATTTTACGAGCTTGTGCAGAACTTCTAGGCAATCATATCGGCAGGTGACACGAAGTGATTCGAGTTCGTTTGCCCCCCCATTTTCTTTAACGAACGATAACTTTTTGTGAAAATAACAAGTGCCCCGATCCCGGCCGAAACGACTCGAATTACACTTCGAGACCCGCCGACATGATCGCCACGATGCACAGAGCACCCTCGTAAATTTTCGGGACGTTTCATTTTTTCACAACCAGGACCGAAACCCTAGGCCGAACAAAATGGTCGGATGTGAAGTGAAATTTTTTCGCTCGAAATTTTACGAACTTGTGCAGAACTTCTAGGCAATCATATCGGCAGGTGACACGAAGTGATTCGAGTTCGTTTGCCCCCCCATTTTCTTTAACGAACGATAACTTTTTGTGAAAATAACAAGTTCCACGATCCGGGCCGAAACGACTCGAATTACACTTCGAGAACCGCCGACATGATCGCCACGATGCACAGAGCACCCTCGTAAATTTACTGGCAAATCGGACGACGTTGTATTTTTTCACAACCAGGACCGAAACCCTAGGCCGAACAAAATGGTCGGATGCGAAGTGAAATTTTTTCGCTCGAAATTTTACGAGCTTGTGCAGAACTTCTAGGCAATCATATCGGCAGGTGACACGAAGTGATTCGAGTTTGTTTGCCCCCCTATTTTCTTTAACGAACGATAACTTTTTGTGAAAATAAAAAGTTCCACGATCCGGGCCGAAACGACTCGAATTACACTTCGAGACCCGCCGACATGATCGCCACGATGCACAGAGCACCCTCGTAAATTTTCGGGGAAATCGGACGATGTTGTATTTTTTCACAACCAGGACCGAAACCCTAGGCCGAACAAAATGGTCGGATGCGAAGTGAAATTTTTTCGCTCGAAATTTTACGAGCTTGTGCAGAACTTCTAGGCAATCATATCGGCAGGTGACACGAAGTGATTCGAGTTCGTTTGCCCCCCCATTTTCTTTAACGAACGATAACTTTTTGTGAAAATAACAAGTGCCCCGATCCCGGCCGAAACGACTCGAATTACACTTCGACACCCGCCGACATGATCGCCACGATGCACAGAGCACCCTCGTAAATTTTCTGGACGTTTCATTTTTTCACAACCAGGACCGAAACCCTAGGCCGAACAAAATGGTCGGATGCGAAGTGAAATTTTTTCGCTCGAAATTTTACGAGCTTGTGCAGAACTTCTAGGCAATCATATCGGCAGGTGACACGAAGTGATTCGAGTTCGATTGCCCCCTCATTTTCTTTAACGAACGATAACTTTTTGTGAAAATAACAAATGCCCCGATCCCGGCCGAAACGACTCGAATTACACTTCAAGACCCGCCGACATGATCGCCACGATGCACAGAGCACCCTCGTAAACTTTCGGGACGTTTCATTTTTTAACAACCAGGACCGGAACCCTAGGCCGAACAAAATGGTCGGATGCGAAGTGAAATTTTTTCGCTCGAAATTTTACGAGCTTGTGCAGAACTTCTATGAAATCATATTGGAAGGTGACACGAAGTGATTGGAGTTCGTTTGCCCCCCCATTTTCTTTAACGAACGATAACTTTTTGTGAAATTAACAAGTGCCCCAAACCCGGCCGAAACGACTCGAATTACACTTCGAGACCCGCCGACATGATCGCCACGATGCACAGAGCACCCTCGTAAATTTTCGGGACGTTTCATTTTTTCACAACCAGGACCGAAACCCTAGGCCGAACAAAATGGTCGGATGCGAAGTGAAATTTTTTCGCTCGAAATTTTACGAGCTTGTGCAGAACTTCTAGGCAATCATATCGGCAGGTGACACGAAGTGATTCGAGTTCGTTTGCCCCCCCCCATTTTCTTTAACGAACGATAACTTTTTGTGAAAATAACAAGTTCCACGATCCGGGCCGAAACGACTCGAATTACACTTCGAGACCCGCCGACATGATCGCCACGATGCACAGAGCACCCTCGTAAATTTACTGGCAAATCGGACGACGTTGTATTTTTTCACAACCAGGACCGAAACCCTAGGCTGAACAAAATGGTCGGATGCGAAGTGAAATTTTTTCGCTCGAAATTTTACGAGCATGTGCGGAACTTCTAGGCAATCATATCGGCAGGTGACATGAAGTGATTCCAGTTCGTTTGCCCCCCCATTTTCTTTAACGAACGATAACTTTTTGTGAAAATAACAAGTGCCCCGATCCCGGCCGAAACGACTCGAATTACACGTCGAGACCCGCCGACATGATCGCCACAATGCAAAGAGCACCCTCGTAAATTTTCGGGACGTTTCATTTTTTCACAACCAGGACCGAAACCCTAGGCCGAACAAAATGGTCGGATGCGAAGTGAAATTTTTTCGCTCGAAATTTTACGAGCTTGTGCAGAACTTCTAGGCAATCATATCGGCAGGTGACACGAAGTGATTCGAGTTCGTTTGCCCCCCCATTTTCTTTAACGAACGATAACTTTTTGTGAAAATAACAAGTGCCCCGAACCCGGCCGAAACGACTCGAATTACACTTCGAGACCGCCGACATGATCGCCACGATGCACAGAGCACCCTCGTAAATTTTCGGGACGTTTCATTTTTTCACAACCAGGACCGAAACCCTAGGCCGAACAAAATGGTCGGATGCGAAGTGAAATTTTTTCGCTCGAAATTTTACGAGCTTGTGCAGAACTTCTAGGCAATCATATCGGCAGGTGACACGAAGTGATTCGAGTTCGTTTGCCCCCCCATTTTCTTTAACGAACGATAACTTTTTGTGAAAATAACAAGTGCCCCGAACCCGGCCGAAACGACTCGAATTACACTTCGAGACCGCCGACATGATCGCCACGATGCACAGAGCACCCTCGTAAATTTTCGGGACGTTTCATTTTTTCACAACCAGGACCGAAACCCTAGGCCGAACAAAATGGTCGGATGCGAAGTGAAATTTTTTCGCTCGAAATTTTACGAGCTTGTGCAGAACTTCTAGGCAATCATATCGGCAGGTGACACGAAGTGATTCGAGTTCGTTTGCCCCCCCATTTTCTTTAACGAACGATAACTTTTTGTGAAAATAACAAGTGCCCCGATCCCGGCCGAAACGACTCGAATTACACTTCGAGACCCGCCGACATGATCGCCACGATGCACAGAGCACCCTCGTAAATTTTCGGGACGTTTCATTTTTTCACAACCAGGACCGAAACCCTAGGCCGAACAAAATGGTCGGATGCGAAGTGAAATTTTTTCGCTCGAAATTTTACGAGCTTGTGCAGAACTTCTAGGCAATCATATCGGCAGGTGACACGAAGTGATTCGAGTTCGTTTGCCCCCCCATTTTCTTTAACGAACGATAACTTTTTGTGAAAATAACAAGTGCCCCAAACCCGGCCGAAACGACTCGAATTACACTTCGAGACCCGCCGACATGATCGCCACGATGCACAGAGCACCCTCGTAAATTTACTGGCAAATCGGACGACGTTGTATTTTTTCACAACCAGGACCGAAACCCTAGGCCGAACAAAATGGTCGGATGCGAAGTGAAATTTTTCGCTCGAAATTTTACGAGCATGTGCGGAACTTCTAGGCAATCATATCGGCAGGTGACATGAAGTGATTCCAGTTCGTTTGCCCCCCCATTTTCTTTAACGAACGATAACTTTTTGTGAAAATAACAAGTGCCCCGATCCCGGCCGAAACGACTCGAATTACACGTCGAGACCCGCCGACATGATCGCCACAATGCAAAGAGCACCCTCGTAAATTTTCGGGACGTTTCATTTTTTCACAACCAGGACCGAAACCCTAGGCCGAACAAAATGGTCGGATGCGAAGTGAAATTTTTTCGCTCGAAATTTTACGAGCTTGTGCAGAACTTCTAGGCAATCATATCGGCAGGTGACACGAAGTGATTCGAGTTCGTTTGCCCCCCCATTTTCTTTAACGAACGATAACTTTTTGTGAAAATAACAAGTGCCCCGAACCCGGCCGAAACGACTCGAATTACACTTCGAGACCGCCGACATGATCGCCACGATGCACAGAGCACTCTCGTAAATTTTCGGGACGTTTCATTTTTTCACAACCAGGACCGAAACCCTAGGCCGAACAAAATGGTCGGATGCGAAGTGAAATTTTTTCGCTCAAAATTTTACGAGCTTGTGCAGAACTTCTAGGCAATCATATCGGCAGGTGACACGAAGTGATTCGAGTTCGATTGCCCCCTCATTTTCTTTAACGAACGATAACTTTTTGTGAAAATAACAAATGCCCCGATCCCGGCCGAAACGACTCGAATTACACTTCGAGACCCGCCGACATGATCGCCACGATGCACAGAGCACCCTCGTAAATTTTCGGGACGTTTCATTTTTTAACAACCAGGACCGGAACCCTAGGCCGAACAAAATGGTCGGATGCGAAGTGAAATTTTTTCGCTCGAAATTTTACGAGCTTGTGCAGAACTTCTATGAAATCATATTGGCAGGTGACACGAAGTGATTGGAGTTCGTTTGCCCCCCCATTTTCTTTAACGAACGATAACTTTTTGTGAAAATAACAAGTGCCCCGAACCCGGCCGAAACGACTCGAATTACACTTCGAGACCCGCCGACATGATCGCCACGATGCACAGAGCACCCTCGTAAATTTTCGGGACGTTTCATTTTTTCACAACCAGGACCGAAACCCTAGGCCGAACAAAATGGTCGGATGCGAAGTGAAATTTTTTCGCTCGAAATTTTACGAGCTTGTGCAGAACTTGTAGGCAATCATATCGGCAGGTGACACGAAGTGATTCGAGTTCGTTTGCCCCCCCATTTTCTTTAACGAACGATAACTTTTTGTGAAAATAACAAGTGCCCCGAACCCGGCCGAAACGACTCGAATTACACTTCGAGACCGCCGACATGATCGCCACGATGCACAGAGCACCCTCGTAAATTTTCGGGACGTTTCATTTTTTCACAACCAGGACCGAAACCCTAGGCCGAACAAAATGGTCAGATGCGAAGTGAAATTTTTTCGCTCGAAATTTTACGAGCTTGTGCAGAACTTCTAGGCAATCATATCGGCAGGTGACACGAAGTGATTCGAGTTCGTTTGCCCCCCCATTTTCTCTAACGAACGATAACTTTTTGTGAAAATAACAAGTGCCCCGATCCGGGCCGAAACGACTCGAATTACACTTCGAGACCCGCCGACATGATCGCCACGATGCACAGAGCACCCTCGTAAATTTTCGGGACGTTTCATTTTTTCACAACCAGGACCGAAACCCTAGGCCGAACAAAATGGTCAGATGCGAAGTGAAATTTTTTCGCTCGAAATTTTACGAGCTTGTGCAGAACTTCTAGGCAATCATATCGGCAGGTGACACGAAGTGATTCGAGTTCGTTTGCCCCCCCTTTTTCTCTAACGAACGATAACTTTTTGTGAAAATAACAAGTGCCCCGATCCGGGCCGAAACGACTCGAATTACACGTCGAGACCCGCCGACATGATCGCCACAATGCAAAGAGCACCCTCGTAAATTTTCGGGACGTTTCATTTTTTCACAACCAGGACCGAAACCCTAGGCCGAACAAAATGGTCGGATGCGAAGTGAAATTTTTTCGCTCGAAATTTTACGAGCTTGTGCAGAACTTCTAGGCAATCATATCGGCAGGTGACACGAAGTGATTCGAGTTCGATTGCCCCCTCATTTTCTTTAACGAACGATAACTTTTTGTGAAAATAACAAATGCCCCGATCCCGGCCGAAACGACTCGAATTACACTTCGAGACCCGCCGACATGATCGCCACGATGCACAGAGCACCCTCGTAAATTTTCGGGACGTTTCATTTTTTAACAACCAGGACCGGAACCCTAGGCCGAACAAAATGGTCGGATGCGAAGTGAAATTTTTTCGCTCGAAATTTTACGAGCTTGTGCAGAACTTCTATGAAATCATATTGGCAGGTGACACGAAGTGATTGGAGATCGTTTGCCCCCCCATTTTCTTTAACGAACGATAACTTTTTGTGAAAATAACAAGTGCCCCGAACCCGGCCGAAACGACTCGAATTACACTTCGAGACCCGCCGACATGATCGCCACGATGCACAGAGCACCCTCGTAAATTTTCGGGACGTTTCATTTTTTCACAACCAGGACCGAAACCCTAGGCCGAACAAAATGGTCGGATGCGAAGTGAAATTTTTTCGCTCGAAATTTTACGAGCTTGTGCAGAACTTGTAGGCAATCATATCGGCAGGTGACACGAAGTGATTCGAGTTCGTTTGCCCCCCCATTTTCTTTAACGAACGATAACTTTTTGTGAAAATAACAAGTGCCCCGAACCCGGCCGAAACGACTCGAATTACACTTCGAGACCGCCGACATGATCGCCACGATGCACAGAGCACCCTCGTAAATTTTCGGGACGTTTCATTTTTTCACAACCAGGACCGAAACCCTAGGCCGAACAAAATGGTCAGATGCGAAGTGAAATTTTTTCGCTCGAAATTTTACGAGCTTGTGCAGAACTTCTAGGCAATCATATCGGCAGGTGACACGAAGTGATTCGAGTTCGTTTGCCCCCCCATTTTCTCTAACGAACGATAACTTTTTGTGAAAATAACAAGTGCCCCGATCCGGGCCGAAACGACTCGAATTACACTTCGAGACCCGCCGACATGATCGCCACGATGCACAGAGCACCCTCGTAAATTTTCGGGACGTTTCATTTTTTCACAACCAGGACCGAAACCCTAGGCCGAACAAAATGGTCAGATGCGAAGTGAAATTTTTTCGCTCGAAATTTTACGAGCTTGTGCAGAACTTCTAGGCAATCATATCGGCAGGTGACACGAAGTGATTCGAGTTCGTTTGCCCCCCCATTTTCTCTAACGAACGATAACTTTTTGTGAAAATAACAAGTGCCCCGATCCGGGCCGAAACGACTCGAATTACACGTCGAGACCCGCCGACATGATCGCCACAATGCAAAGAGCACCCTCGTAAATTTTCGGGACGTTTCATTTTTTCACAACCAGGACCGAAACCCTAGGCCGAACAAAATGGTCGGATGCGAAGTGAAATTTTTTCGCTCGAAATTTTACGAGCTTGTGCAGAACTTCTAGGCAATCATATCGGCAGGTGACACGAAGTGATTCGAGTTCGTTTGCCCCCCCATTTTCTTTAACGAACGATAACTTTTTGTGAAAATAACAAGTGCCCCGAACCCGGCCGAAACGACTCGAATTACACTTCGAGACCGCCGACATGATCGCCACGATGCACAGAGCACCCTCGTAAATTTTCGGGACGTTTCATTTTTTCACAACCAGGACCGAAACCCTAGGCCGAACAAAATGGTCGGATGCGAAGTAAAATTTTTTCGCTCGAAATTTTACGAGCTTGTGCAGAACTTCTAGGCAATCATATCGGCAGGTGACACGAAGTGATTCGAGTTCGTTTGCCCCCCCATTTTCTTTAACGAACGATAACTTTTTGTGAAAATAACAAGTGCCCCGATCCCGGCCGAAACGACTCGAATTACACGTCGAGACCCGCCGACATAATCGCCACGATGCACAGAGCACCCTCGTAAATTTTCGGGACGTTTCATTTTTTCACAACCAGGACCGAAACCCTAGGCCGAACAAAATGGTCGGATGCGAAGTGAAATTTTTTCGCTCGAAATTTTACGAGCTTGTGCAGAACTTCTAGGAAATCATATTGGCAGGTGACACGAAGTGATTCCAGTTCGTTTGCCCCCCCATTTTCTTTAACGAAAGATAACTTTTTGTGAAAATAACAAGTGCCCCGATTCCGGCCGAAACGACTCGAATTACACGTCGAGACCCGCCGACATGATCGCCACAATGCAAAGAGCACCCTCGTAAATTTTCGGGACGTTTCATTTTTTCACAACCAGGACCGAAACCCTAGGCCGAACAAAATGGTCGGATGCGAAGTGAAATTTTTTCGCTCGAAATTTTACGAGCTTGTGCAGAACTTCTAGGCAATCATATCAGCAGGTGACACGAAGTGATTCGAGTTCGTTTGCCCCCTCATTTTCTTTAACGAACGATAACTTTTTGTGAAAATAACAAGTGCCCCGAACCCGGCCGAAACGACTCGAATTACACTTCGAGACCGCCGACATGATCGCCACGATGCACAGAGCACCCTCGTAAATTTTCGGGACGTTTCATTTTTTCACAATCAGGACCGAAACCCTAGGCCGAACAAAATGGTCGGATGCGAAGTGAAATTTTTTCGCTCGAAATTTTACGAGCTTGTGCAGAACTTCTAGGAAATCATATCGGCAGGTGACACGAAGTGATTCGAGTTCGTTTGCCCCCCAATTTTCTTTAACGAACGATAACTTTTTGTGAAAATAACAAGTGCCCCGAACCCGGCCCAAACGACTCGAATTACACTTCGAGACCCGCCGACATGATCGCCACGATGCACAGAGCAGCCTCGTAAATTTTCAGGACGTTTCATTTTTTCACAACCAGGACCGAAACCCTAGGCCGAACAAAATGGTCGGATGCGAAGTGAAATTTTTTCGCTCGAAATTTTACGAGCTTGTGCAGAACTTCTAGGCAATCATATCGGCAGGTGACACGAAGTGATTCGAGTTCGTTTGCCTCCCCCATTTTCTTTAACGAACGATAACTTTTTGTGAAAATAACAAGTTCCACGATCCGGGCCGAAACGACTCGAATTACACTTCGAGACCCGCCGACATGATCGCCACGATGCACAGAGCACCCTCGTAAATTTACTGGCAAATCGGACGACGTTGTATTTTTTCACAACCAGGACCGAAACCCTAGGCCGAACATAATGGTCGGATGCGAAGTGAAATTTTTTCGCTCGAAATTTTACGAGCATGTGCGGAACTTCTAGGCAATCATATCGGCAGGTGACATGAAGTGATTCCAGTTCGTTTGCCCCCCCATTTTCTTTAACGAACGATAACTTTTTGTGAAAATAACAAGTGCCCCGATCCCGGCCGAAACGACTCAAATTACACGTCGAGACCCGCCGACATGATCGCCACAATGCAAAGAGCACCCTCGTAAATTTTCGGGACGTTTCATTTTTTCACAACCAGGACCGAAACCCTAGGCCGAACAAAATGGTCGGATGCGAAGTGAAATTTTTTCGCTCGAAATTTTACGAGCTTGTGCAGAACTTCTAGGCAATCATATCGGCAGGTGACACGAAGTGATTCGAGTTCGTTTGCCCTCCCATTTTCTTTAACGAACGATAACTTTTTGTGAAAATAACAAGTGCCCCGAACCCGGCCGAAACGACTCGAATTACACTTCGAGACCGCCGACATGATCGCCACGATGCATAGAGCACCCTCGTAAATTTTCGGGACGTTTCATTTTTTCACAATCAGGACCGAAACCGTAGGCCGAACAAAATGGTCGGATGCGAAGTGAAATTTTTTCGCTCGAAATTTTACGAGCTTGTGCAGAACTTCTAGGAAATCATATCGGCAGGTGACACGAAGTGATTCGAGTTCGTTTGCCCCCCAATTTTCTTTAACGAACGATAACTTTTTGTGAAAATAACAAGTGCCCCGAACCCGGCCCAAACGACTCGAATTACACTTCGAGACCCGCCGACATGATCGCCACGATGCACAGAGCAGCCTCGTAAATTTTCAGGACGTTTCATTTTTTCACAACCAGGACCGAAACCCTAGGCCGAACAAAATGGTCGGATGCGAAGTGAAATTTTTTCGCTCGAAATTTTACGAGCTTGTGCAGAACTTCTAGGCAATCATATCGGCAGGTGACACGAAGTGATTCGAGTTCGTTTGCCCCCCCATTTTCTTTAACGAACGATAACTTTTTGTGAAAATAACAAGTGCCCCGATCCGGGCCGAAACGACTCGAATTACACTTCGAGACCCGCCGACATGATCGCCACGATGCACAGAGCACCCTCGTAAATTTTCGGGACGTTTCATTTTTTCACAACCAGGACCGAAACCCTAGGCCGAACAAAATGGTCGGATGCGAAGTGAAATTTTTTCGCTCGAAATTTTACGAGCTTGTGCAGAACTTCTAGGCAATCATATCGGCAGGTGACACGAAGTGATTCGAGTTCGTTTGCCCCCCCATTTTCTTTAACGAACGATAACTTTTTGTGAAAATAACAAGTGCCCCGATCCCGGCCGAAACGACTCGAATTACACTTCGAGACCCGCCGACATGATCGCCACGATGCACAGAGCACCCTCGTAAATTTTCGGGGAAATCGGACGACGTTGTATTTTTTCACAACCAGGACCGAAACCCTAGGCCGAACAAAATGGTCGGATGCGAAGTGAAATTTTTTCGCTCGAAATTTTACGAGCTTGTGCAGAACTTCTAGGAAATCATATTGGCAGGTGACACGAAGTGATTCGAGTTCGTTTGCCCCCCAATTTTCTTTAACGAACGATAACTTTTTGTGAAAATAACAAGTGCCCCGAACCCGGCCCAAACGACTCGAATTACACTTCGAGACCCGCCGACATGATCGCCACGATGCACAGAGCAGCCTCGTAAATTTTCGGGACGTTTCATTTTTTCACAACCAGGACCGAAACCCTAGGCCGAACAAAATGGTCGGATGCGAAGTGAAACTTTTTCGCTCGAAATTTTACGAGCTTGTGCAGAACTTCTAGGCAATCATATCGGCAGGTGACACGAAGTGATTCGAGTTCGTTTGCCCCCCCATTTTCTTTAACGAACGATAACTTTTTGTGAAAATAACAAGTGCCCCGATCCCGGCCGAAACGACTCGAATTACACTTCGAGACCCGCCGACATGATCGCCACGATGCACAGAGCACCCTCGTAAATTTTCGGGACGTTTCATTTTTTCACAACCAGGACCGAAACCCTAGGCCGAACAAAATGGTCGGATGCGAAGTGAAATTTTTTCGCTCGAAATTTTACGAGCTTGTGCAGAACTTCTAGGCAGTCATATCGGCAGGTGACACGAAGTGATTCGAGTTCGTTTGCCCCCACATTTTCTTTAACGAACGATAACTTTTTGTGAAAATAACAAGTTCCACGATCCGGGCCGAAACGACTCGAATTACACTTCGAGACCCGCCGACATGATCGCCACAATGCACAGAGCACCCTCGTAAATTTACTGGCAAATCGGACGACGTTGTATTTTTTCACAACCAGGACCGAAACCCTAGGCCGAACAAAATGGTCGGATGCGAAGTGAAATTTTTTCGCTCGAAATTTTACGAGCATGTGCGGAACTTCTAGGCAATCATATCGGCAGGTGACATGAAGTGATTCCAGTTCGTTTGCCCCCCCATTTTCTTTAACGAACGATAACTTTTTGTGAAAATAACAAGTGCCCCGATCCCGGCCGAAACGACTCGAATTACACTTCGACACCCGCCGACATGATCGCCACGATGCACAGAGCACCCTCGTAAATTTTCTGGACGTTTCATTTTTTCACAACCAGGACCGAAACCCTAGGCCGAACAAAATGGTCGGATGCGAAGTGAAATTTTTTCGCTCGAAATTTTACGAGCTTGTGCAGAACTTCTAGGAAATCATATTGGCAGGTGACACGAAGTGATTCGAGTTCGTTTGCCCCCCAATTTTCTTTAACGAACGATAACTTTTTGTGAAAATAACAAGTGCCCCGAACCCGGCCCAAACGACTCGAATTACACTTCGAGACCCGCCGACATGATCGCCACGATGCACAGAGCAGCCTCGTAAATTTTCAGGACGTTTCATTTTTTCACAACCAGGACCGAAACCCTAGGCCGAACAAAATGGTCGGATGCGAAGTGAAACTTTTTCGCTCGAAATTTTACGAGCTTGTGCAGAACTTCTAGGCAATCATATCGGCAGGTGACACGAAGTGATTCGAGTTCGTTTGCCCCCCATTTTCTTTAACGAACGATAACTTTTTGTGAAAATAACAAGTGCCACGATCCGGGCCGAAACGACTCGAATTACACTTCGAGACCCGCCGACATGATCGCCACGATGCACAGAGCACCCTCGTAAATTTACTGGCAAATCGGACGACGTTGTATTTTTTCACAACCAGGACCGAAACCCTAGGCCGAACAAAATGGTCGGATGCGAAGTGAAATTTTTTCGCTCGAAATTTTACGTGCATGTGCGGAACTTTTAGGCAATCATATCGGCAGGTGACATGAAGTGATTCCAGTTCGTTTGCCCCCCCATTTTCTTTAACGAACGATAACTTTTTGTGAAAATAACAAGTGCCCCGATCCCGGCCGAAACGACTCGAATTACACTTCGAGACCCGCCGACATGATCGCCACGATGCACAGAGCACCCTCGTAAATTTACTGGCAAATCGGACGACGTTCTATTTTTTCACAACCAGGACCGAAACCCTAGGCCGAACAAAATGGTCGGATGCGAAGTGAAATTTTTTCGCTCGAAATTTTACGTGCATGTGCGGAACTTCTAGGCAATCATATCGGCAGGTGACATGAAGTGATTCCAGTTCGTTTGCCCCCCCATTTTCTTTAACGAACGATAACTTTTTGTGAAAATAACAAGTGCCCCGATCCCGGCCGAAACGACTCGAATTACACGTCGACACCCGCCGACATGATAGCCACGATGCACAGAGCACCCTCGTAAATTTTTAGGACGTTTCATTTTTTCACAGCCAGGACCGAAACCCTAGGCCGAACAAAATGGTCGGATGCGAAGTGAAATTTTTTCGCTCGAAATTTTACGAGCTTGTGCAGAACTTCTAGGAAATCATATTGGCAGGTGACACGAAGTGATTCGAGTTCGTTTGCCCCCCCATTTTCTTTAACGAACGATAACTTTTTGTGAAAATAACAAGTGCCCCGATCCCGGCCGAAACGACTCGAATTACACTTCGAGACCCGCCGACATGATCGCCACAATGCACAGAGCACCCTCGTAAATTTTCGGGACGTTCCATTTTTTCACAATCAGGACCGAAACCTTAGGCCGAACAAAATGGCCGGACGCGAAGTGAAATTTTTTCGCTCGAAATTTTACGAGCTTGTGCAGAACTTCTAGGCAATCATATCGGCAGGTGACACGAAGTGATTCGAGTTCGTTTGCCCCCCCCCCATTTTCTTTAACGAACGATAACTTTTTGTGAAAATAACAAGTTCCACGATCCGGGCCGAAACGACTCGAATTACACTTCGAGACCCGCCGACATGATCGCCACGATGCACAGAGCACCCTCGTAAATTTACTGGCAAATCGGACGACGTTGTATTTTTTCACAACCAGGACCGAAACACTAGGCCGAACAAAATGGTCGGATGCGAAGTGAAATTTTTTCGCTCGAAATTTTACGAGCATGTGCGGAACTTCTAGGCAATCATATCGGCAGGTGACATGAAGTGATTCCAGTTCGTTTGCCCCCCCATTTTCTTTAACGAACGATAACTTTTTGTGAAAATAACAAGTGCCCCGATCCCGGCCGAAACGACTCGAATTACACGTCGAGACCCGCCGACATGATCGCCACAATGCAAAGAGCACCCTCGTAAATTTTCGGGACGTTTCATTTTTTCACAACCAGGACCGAAACCCTAGGCCGAACAAAATGGTCGGATGCGAAGTGAAATTTTTTCGCTCGAAATTTTACGAGCTTGTGCAGAACTTCTAGGCAATCATATCGGCAGGTGACACGAAGTGATTCGAGTTCGTTTGCCCCCCCATTTTCTTTAACGAACGATAACTTTTTGTGAAAATAACAAGTGCCCCGAAGCCGGCCGAAACGACTCGAATTACACTTCGAGACCGCCGACATGATCGCCACGATGCACAGAGCACCCTCGTAAATTTTCGGGACGTTTCATTTTTTCACAACCAGGACCGAAACCCTAGGCCGAACAAAATGGTCGGATGCGAAGTGAAATTTTTTCGCTCGAAATTTTACGAGCTTGTGCAGAACTTCTAGGCAATCATATCGGCAGGTGACACGAAGTGATTCGAGTTCGTTTGCCCCCCCATTTTCTTTAACGAACGATAACTTTTTGTGAAAATAACAAGTGCCCCGAACCCGGCCCAAACGACTCGAATTACACTTCGAGACCCGCCGACATGATCGCCACGATGCACAGAGCAGCCTCGTAAATTTTCAGGACGTTTCATTTTTTCACAACCAGGACCGAAACCCTAGGCCGAACAAAATGGTCGGATGCGAAGTGAAATTTTTTCGCTCAAAATTTTACGAGCTTGTGCAGAACTTCTAGGCAATCATATCGGCAGGTGACACGAAGTGATTCGAGTTCGATTGCCCCCTCATTTTCTTTAACGAACGATAACTTTTTGTGAAAATAACAAATGCCCCGATCCCGGCCGAAACGACTCGAATTACACTTCGAGACCCGCCGACATGATCGCCACGATGCACAGAGCACCCTCGTAAATTTTCGGGACGTTTCATTTTTTAACAACCAGGACCGGAACCCTAGGCCGAACAAAATGGTCGGATGCGAAGTGAAATTTTTTCGCTCGAAATTTTACGAGCTTGTGCAGAACTTCTATGAAATCATATTGGCAGGTGACACGAAGTGATTGGAGTTCGTTTGCCCCCCCATTTTCTTTAACGAACGATAACTTTTTGTGAAAATAACAAGTGCCCCGAACCCGGCCGAAACGACTCGAATTACACTTCGAGACCCGCCGACATGATCGCCACGATGCACAGAGGACCCTCGTAAATTTTCGGGACGTTTCATTTTTTCACAACCAGGACCGAAACCCTAGGCCGAACAAAATGGTCAGATGCGAAGTGAAATTTTTTCGCTCGAAATTTTACGAGCTTGTGCAGAACTTCTAGGCAATCATATCGGCAGGTGACACGAAGTGATTCGAGTTCGTTTGCCCCCCCATTTTCTTTAACGAACGATAACTTTTTGTGAAAATAACAAGTGCCCCGAACCCGGCCCAAACGACTCGAATTACACTTCGAGACCCGCCGACATGATCGCCACGATGCACAGAGCAGCCTCGTAAATTTTCAGGACGTTTCATTTTTTCACAACCAGGACCGAAACCCTAGGCCGAACAAAATGGTCGGATGCGAAGTGAAATTTTTTCGCTCGAAATTTTACGAGCTTGTGCAGAACTTCTAGGCAATCATATCGGCAGGTGACACGAAGTGATTCGAGTTCGTTTGCCCCCCCATTTTCTTTAACGAACGATAACTTTTTGTGAAAATAACAAGTGCCCCGAACCCGGCCGAAACGACTCGAATTACACTTCGAGACCGCCGACATGATCGCCACGATGCATAGAGCACCCTCGTAAATTTTCGGGACGTTTCATTTTTTCACAATCAGGACCGAAACCGTAGGCCGAACAAAATGGTCGGATGCGAAGTGAAATTTTTTCGCTCGAAATTTTACGAGCTTGTGCAGAACTTCTAGGAAATCATATCGGCAGGTGACACGAAGTGATTCGAGTTCGTTTGCCCCCCAATTTTCTTTAACGAACGATAACTTTTTGTGAAAATAACAAGTGCCCCGAACCCGGCCCAAACGACTCGAATTACACTTCGAGACCCGCCGACATGATCGCCACGATGCACAGAGCAGCCTCGTAAATTTTCAGGACGTTTCATTTTTTCACAACCAGGACCGAAACCCTAGGCCGAACAAAATGGTCGGATGCGAAGTGAAATTTTTTCGCTCGAAATTTTACGAGCTTGTGCAGAACTTCTAGGCAATCATATCGGCAGGTGACACGAAGTGATTCGAGTTCGTTTGCCCCCCCATTTTCTTTAACGAACGATAACTTTTTGTGAAAATAACAAGTGCCCCGATCCGGGCCGAAACGACTCGAATTACACTTCGAGACCCGCCGACATGATCGCCACGATGCACAGAGCACCCTCGTAAATTTTCGGGACGTTTCATTTTTTCACAACCAGGACCGAAACCCTAGGCCGAACAAAATGGTCGGATGCGAAGTGAAATTTTTTCGCTCGAAATTTTACGAGCTTGTGCAGAACTTCTAGGCAATCATATCGGCAGGTGACACGAAGTGATTCGAGTTCGTTTGCCCCCCCATTTTCTTTAACGAACGATAACTTTTTGTGAAAATAACAAGTGCCCCGATCCCGGCCGAAACGACTCGAATTACACTTCGAGACCCGCCGACATGATCGCCACGATGCACAGAGCACCCTCGTAAATTTTCGGGGAAATCGGACGACGTTGTATTTTTTCACAACCAGGACCGAAACCCTAGGCCGAACAAAATGGTCGGATGCGAAGTGAAATTTTTTCGCTCGAAATTTTACGAGCTTGTGCAGAACTTCTAGGAAATCATATTGGCAGGTGACACGAAGTGATTCGAGTTCGTTTGCCCCCCAATTTTCTTTAACGAACGATAACTTTTTGTGAAAATAACAAGTGCCCCGAACCCGGCCCAAACGACTCGAATTACACTTCGAGACCCGCCGACATGATCGCCACGATGCACAGAGCAGCCTCGTAAATTTTCGGGACGTTTCATTTTTTCACAACCAGGACCGAAACCCTAGGCCGAACAAAATGGTCGGATGCGAAGTGAAACTTTTTCGCTCGAAATTTTACGAGCTTGTGCAGAACTTCTAGGCAATCATATCGGCAGGTGACACGAAGTGATTCGAGTTCGTTTGCCCCCCCATTTTCTTTAACGAACGATAACTTTTTGTGAAAATAACAAGTGCCCCGATCCCGGCCGAAACGACTCGAATTACACTTCGAGACCCGCCGACATGATCGCCACGATGCACAGAGCACCCTCGTAAATTTTCGGGACGTTTCATTTTTTCACAACCAGGACCGAAACCCTAGGCCGAACAAAATGGTCGGATGCGAAGTGAAATTTTTTCGCTCGAAATTTTACGAGCTTGTGCAGAACTTCTAGGCAGTCATATCGGCAGGTGACACGAAGTGATTCGAGTTCGTTTGCCCCCACATTTTCTTTAACGAACGATAACTTTTTGTGAAAATAACAAGTTCCACGATCCGGGCCGAAACGACTCGAATTACACTTCGAGACCCGCCGACATGATCGCCACAATGCACAGAGCACCCTCGTAAATTTACTGGCAAATCGGACGACGTTGTATTTTTTCACAACCAGGACCGAAACCCTAGGCCGAACAAAATGGTCGGATGCGAAGTGAAATTTTTTCGCTCGAAATTTTACGAGCATGTGCGGAACTTCTAGGCAATCATATCGGCAGGTGACATGAAGTGATTCCAGTTCGTTTGCCCCCCCATTTTCTTTAACGAACGATAACTTTTTGTGAAAATAACAAGTGCCCCGATCCCGGCCGAAACGACTCGAATTACACTTCGACACCCGCCGACATGATCGCCACGATGCACAGAGCACCCTCGTAAATTTTCTGGACGTTTCATTTTTTCACAACCAGGACCGAAACCCTAGGCCGAACAAAATGGTCGGATGCGAAGTGAAATTTTTTCGCTCGAAATTTTACGAGCTTGTGCAGAACTTCTAGGAAATCATATTGGCAGGTGACACGAAGTGATTCGAGTTCGTTTGCCCCCCAATTTTCTTTAACGAACGATAACTTTTTGTGAAAATAACAAGTGCCCCGAACCCGGCCCAAACGACTCGAATTACACTTCGAGACCCGCCGACATGATCGCCACGATGCACAGAGCAGCCTCGTAAATTTTCAGGACGTTTCATTTTTTCACAACCAGGACCGAAACCCTAGGCCGAACAAAATGGTCGGATGCGAAGTGAAACTTTTTCGCTCGAAATTTTACGAGCTTGTGCAGAACTTCTAGGCAATCATATCGGCAGGTGACACGAAGTGATTCGAGTTCGTTTGCCCCCCATTTTCTTTAACGAACGATAACTTTTTGTGAAAATAACAAGTGCCACGATCCGGGCCGAAACGACTCGAATTACACTTCGAGACCCGCCGACATGATCGCCACGATGCACAGAGCACCCTCGTAAATTTACTGGCAAATCGGACGACGTTGTATTTTTTCACAACCAGGACCGAAACCCTAGGCCGAACAAAATGGTCGGATGCGAAGTGAAATTTTTTCGCTCGAAATTTTACGTGCATGTGCGGAACTTTTAGGCAATCATATCGGCAGGTGACATGAAGTGATTCCAGTTCGTTTGCCCCCCCATTTTCTTTAACGAACGATAACTTTTTGTGAAAATAACAAGTGCCCCGATCCCGGCCGAAACGACTCGAATTACACTTCGAGACCCGCCGACATGATCGCCACGATGCACAGAGCACCCTCGTAAATTTACTGGCAAATCGGACGACGTTCTATTTTTTCACAACCAGGACCGAAACCCTAGGCCGAACAAAATGGTCGGATGCGAAGTGAAATTTTTTCGCTCGAAATTTTACGTGCATGTGCGGAACTTCTAGGCAATCATATCGGCAGGTGACATGAAGTGATTCCAGTTCGTTTGCCCCCCCATTTTCTTTAACGAACGATAACTTTTTGTGAAAATAACAAGTGCCCCGATCCCGGCCGAAACGACTCGAATTACACGTCGACACCCGCCGACATGATAGCCACGATGCACAGAGCACCCTCGTAAATTTTTAGGACGTTTCATTTTTTCACAGCCAGGACCGAAACCCTAGGCCGAACAAAATGGTCGGATGCGAAGTGAAATTTTTTCGCTCGAAATTTTACGAGCTTGTGCAGAACTTCTAGGAAATCATATTGGCAGGTGACACGAAGTGATTCGAGTTCGTTTGCCCCCCCATTTTCTTTAACGAACGATAACTTTTTGTGAAAATAACAAGTGCCCCGATCCCGGCCGAAACGACTCGAATTACACTTCGAGACCCGCCGACATGATCGCCACAATGCACAGAGCACCCTCGTAAATTTTCGGGACGTTCCATTTTTTCACAATCAGGACCGAAACCTTAGGCCGAACAAAATGGCCGGACGCGAAGTGAAATTTTTTCGCTCGAAATTTTACGAGCTTGTGCAGAACTTCTAGGCAATCATATCGGCAGGTGACACGAAGTGATTCGAGTTCGTTTGCCCCCCCCCCATTTTCTTTAACGAACGATAACTTTTTGTGAAAATAACAAGTTCCACGATCCGGGCCGAAACGACTCGAATTACACTTCGAGACCCGCCGACATGATCGCCACGATGCACAGAGCACCCTCGTAAATTTACTGGCAAATCGGACGACGTTGTATTTTTTCACAACCAGGACCGAAACACTAGGCCGAACAAAATGGTCGGATGCGAAGTGAAATTTTTTCGCTCGAAATTTTACGAGCATGTGCGGAACTTCTAGGCAATCATATCGGCAGGTGACATGAAGTGATTCCAGTTCGTTTGCCCCCCCATTTTCTTTAACGAACGATAACTTTTTGTGAAAATAACAAGTGCCCCGATCCCGGCCGAAACGACTCGAATTACACGTCGAGACCCGCCGACATGATCGCCACAATGCAAAGAGCACCCTCGTAAATTTTCGGGACGTTTCATTTTTTCACAACCAGGACCGAAACCCTAGGCCGAACAAAATGGTCGGATGCGAAGTGAAATTTTTTCGCTCGAAATTTTACGAGCTTGTGCAGAACTTCTAGGCAATCATATCGGCAGGTGACACGAAGTGATTCGAGTTCGTTTGCCCCCCCATTTTCTTTAACGAACGATAACTTTTTGTGAAAATAACAAGTGCCCCGAAGCCGGCCGAAACGACTCGAATTACACTTCGAGACCGCCGACATGATCGCCACGATGCACAGAGCACCCTCGTAAATTTTCGGGACGTTTCATTTTTTCACAACCAGGACCGAAACCCTAGGCCGAACAAAATGGTCGGATGCGAAGTGAAATTTTTTCGCTCGAAATTTTACGAGCTTGTGCAGAACTTCTAGGCAATCATATCGGCAGGTGACACGAAGTGATTCGAGTTCGTTTGCCCCCCCATTTTCTTTAACGAACGATAACTTTTTGTGAAAATAACAAGTGCCCCGAACCCGGCCCAAACGACTCGAATTACACTTCGAGACCCGCCGACATGATCGCCACGATGCACAGAGCAGCCTCGTAAATTTTCAGGACGTTTCATTTTTTCACAACCAGGACCGAAACCCTAGGCCGAACAAAATGGTCGGATGCGAAGTGAAATTTTTTCGCTCAAAATTTTACGAGCTTGTGCAGAACTTCTAGGCAATCATATCGGCAGGTGACACGAAGTGATTCGAGTTCGATTGCCCCCTCATTTTCTTTAACGAACGATAACTTTTTGTGAAAATAACAAATGCCCCGATCCCGGCCGAAACGACTCGAATTACACTTCGAGACCCGCCGACATGATCGCCACGATGCACAGAGCACCCTCGTAAATTTTCGGGACGTTTCATTTTTTAACAACCAGGACCGGAACCCTAGGCCGAACAAAATGGTCGGATGCGAAGTGAAATTTTTTCGCTCGAAATTTTACGAGCTTGTGCAGAACTTCTATGAAATCATATTGGCAGGTGACACGAAGTGATTGGAGTTCGTTTGCCGCCCCATTTTCTTTAACGAACGATAACTTTTTGTGAAAATAACAAGTGCCCCGAACCCGGCCGAAACGACTCGAATTACACTTCGAGACCCGCCGACATGATCGCCACGATGCACAGAGCCCCCTCGTAAATTTTCGGGACGTTTCATTTTTTCACAACCAGGACCGAAACCCTAGGCCGAACAAAATGGTCGGATGCGAAGTGAAATTTTTTCGCTCGAAATTTTACGAGCTTGTGCAGAACTTCTAGGCAATCATATCGGCAGGTGACACGAAGTGATTCGAGTTCGTTTGCCCCCCCCCCATTTTCTTTAACGAACGATAACTTTTTGTGAAAATAACAAGTTCCACGATCCGGGCCGAAACGACTCGAATTACACTTCGAGACCCGCCGACATGATTGCCACGATGCACAGAGCACCCTCGTAAATTTACTGGCAAATCGGACGACGTTGTATTTTTTCACAACCAGGACCGAAACCCTAGGCCGAACAAAATGGTCGGATGCGAAGTGAAATTTTTTCGCTCGAAATTTTACGAGCATGTGCGGAACTTCTAGGCAATCATATCGGCAGGTGACATGAAGTGATTCCAGTTCGTTTGCCCCCCCATTTTCTTTAACGAACGATAACTTTTTGTGAAAATAACAAGTGCCCCGATCCCGGCCGAAACGACTCGAATTACACTTCGAGACCCGCCGACATGATCGCCACGATGCACAGAGCACTCTCGTAAATTTTCGGGACGTTTCATTTTTTCACAACCAGGACCGAAACCCTAGGCCGAACAAAATGGTCGGATGCGAAGTGAAATTTTTTCGCTCGAAATTTTACGAGCTTGTGCAGAACTTCTAGGCAATCATATCGGCAAGTGACACGAAGTGATTCGAGTTCGTTTGCCCCCCCATTTTCTTTAACGAACGATAACTTTTTGTGAAAATAACAAGTGCCCCGATCCCGGCCGAAATGACTCGAATTACACTTCGACACCCGCCGACATGATCGCCACGATGCACAGAGCACCCTCGTAAATTTTCGGGACGTTTCATTTTTTAACAACCAGGACCGAAACCCTAGGCCGAACAAAATGGTCGGATGCGAAGGGAAAGTTTTTCGCTCGAAATTTTACGAGCTTGTGCAGAACTTCTATGAAATCATATTGGCAGGTGACACGAAGTGATTCGAGTTCGTTTGCCCCCCCATTTTCTTTAACGAACGATAACTTTTTGTGAAAATAACAAGTGCCCCGAACCCGGCCGAAACGACTCGAATTACACTTCGAGACCCGCCGACAGGATCGCCACGATGCACAGAGCACCCTCGTAAATTTTCGGGACGTTTCATTTTTTCACAACCAGGACCGAAACCCTAGGCCGAACAAAATGGTCGGATGCGAAGTGAAACTTTTTCGCTCGAAATTTTACGAGCTTGTGCAGAACTTCTAGGCAATCATATCGGCAGGTGACACGAAGTGATTCGAGTTCGTTTGCCCCCCATTTTCTTTAACGAACGATAACTTTTTGTGAAAATAACAAGTGCCACGATCCGGGCCGAAACGACTCGAATTACACTTCGAGACCCGCCGACATGATCGCCACGATGCACAGAGCACCCTCGTAAATTTACTGGCAAATCGGACGACGTTGTATTTTTTCACAACCAGGACCGAAACCCTAGGCCGAACAAAATGGTCGGATGCGAAGTGAAATTTTTTCGCTCGAAATTTTACGTGCATGTGCGGAACTTTTAGGCAATCATATCGGCAGGTGACATGAAGTGATTCCAGTTCGTTTGCCCCCCCATTTTCTTTAACGAACGATAACTTTTTGTGAAAATAACAAGTGCCCCGATCCCGGCCGAAACGACTCGAATTACACTTCGAGACCCGCCGACATGATCGCCACGATGCACAGAGCACCCTCGTAAATTTACTGGCAAATCGGACGACGTTCTATTTTTTCACAACCAGGACCGAAACCCTAGGCCGAACAAAATGGTCGGATGCGAAGTGAAATTTTTTCGCTCGAAATTTTACGTGCATGTGCGGAACTTCTAGGCAATCATATCGGCAGGTGACATGAAGTGATTCCAGTTCGTTTGCCCCCCCATTTTCTTTAACGAACGATAACTTTTTGTGAAAATAACAAGTGCCCCGATCCCGGCCGAAACGACTCGAATTACACGTCGACACCCGCCGACATGATAGCCACGATGCACAGAGCACCCTCGTAAATTTTTAGGACGTTTCATTTTTTCACAGCCAGGACCGAAACCCTAGGCCGAACAAAATGGTCGGATGCGAAGTGAAATTTTTTCGCTCGAAATTTTACGAGCTTGTGCAGAACTTCTAGGCAATCATATCGGCAGGTGACACGAAGTGATTCGAGTTCGTTTGCCCCCCCCCATTTTCTTTAACGAACGATAACTTTTTGTGAAAATAACAAGTTCCACGATCCGGGCCAAAACGACTCGAATTACACTTCGAGACCCGCCGACATGATCGCCACGATGCACAGAGCACCCTCGTAAATTTACTGGCAAATCGGACGACGTTGTATTTTTTCACAACCAGGACCGAAACCCTAGGCCGAACAAAATGGTCGGATGCGAAGTGAAATTTTTTCGCTCGAAATTTTACGAGCATGTGCGGAACTTCTAGGCAATCATATCGGCAGGTGACATGAAGTGATTCCAGTTCGTTTGCCCCCCCATTTTCTTTAACGAACGATAACTTTTTGTGAAAATAACAAGTGCCCCGATCCCGGCCGAAACGACTCGAATTACACGTCGAGACCCGCCGACATGATCACCACAATGCAAAGAGCACCCTCGTAAATTTTCGGGACGTTTCATTTTTTCACAACCAGGACCGAAACCCTAGGCCGAACAAAATGGTCGGATGCGAAGTGAAATTTTTTCGCTCGAAATTTTACGAGCTTGTGCAGAACTTCTAGGCAATCATATCGGCAAGTGACACGAAGTGATTCGAGTTCGTTTGCCCCCCCATTTTCTTTAACGAACGATAACTTTTTGTGACAATAACAAGTGCCCCGATCCCGGCCGAAACGACTCGAATTACACTTCGACACCCGCCGACATGATCGCCACGATGCACAGAGCACCCTCGTAAATTTTCGGGACGTTTCATTTTTTAACAACCAGGACCGAAACCCTAGGCCGAACAAAATGGTCGGATGCGAAGTGAAAGTTTTTCGCTCGAAATTTTACGAGCTTGTGCAGAACTTCTATGAAATCATATTGGCAGGTGACACGAAGTGATTCGAGTTCGTTTGCCCCCCCATTTTCTTTAACGAACGATAACTTTTTGTGAAAATAACAAGTGCCACGATCCGGGCCGAAACGACTCGAATTACACTTCGAGACCCGCCGACATGATCGCCACGATGCAAAGAGCACCCTCGTAAATTTTCGGGACGTTTCATTTTTTCACAACCAGGACCGAAACCCTAGGCCGAACAAAATGGTCGGATGCGAAGTGAAATTTTTTCGCTCGAAATTTTACGAGCTTGTGCAGAACTTCTAGGCAATCATATCGGCAGGTGACACGAAGTGATTCGAGTTCGTTTGCCCCCCCATTTTCTTTAACGAACGATAACTTTTTGTGAAAATAACAAGTGCCCCGATCCCGGCCGAAACGACTCGAATTACACTTCGAGACCCGCCGACATGATCGCCACGATGCACAGAGCACTCTCGTAAATTTTCGGGACGTTTCATTTTTTCACAACCAGGACCGAAACCCTAGGCCGAACAAAATGGTCGGATGCGAAGTGAAATTTTTTCGCTCGAAATTTTACGAGCTTGTGCAGAACTTCTAGGCAATCATATCGGCAGGTGACACGAAGTGATTCGAGTTCGATTGCCCCCTCATTTTCTTTAACGAACGATAACTTTTTGTGAAAATAACAAATGCCCCGATCCCGGCCGAAACGACTCGAATTACACTTCAAGACCCGCCGACATGATCGCCACGATGCACAGAGCACCCTCCTAAACTTTCGGGACGTTTCATTTTTTAACAACCAGGACCGGAACCCTAGGCCGAACAAAATGGTCGGATGCGAAGTGAAATTTTTTCGCTCGAAATTTTACGAGCTTGTGCAGAACTTCTATGAAATCATATTGGAAGGTGACACGAAGTGATTGGAGTTCGTTTGCCCCCCCATTTTCTTTAACGAACGATAACTTTTTGTGAAATTAACAAGTGCCCCAAACCCGGCCGAAACGACTCGAATTACACTTCGAGACCCGCCGACATGATCGCCACGATGCACAGAGCACCCTCGTAAATTTTCGGGACGTTTCATTTTTTCACAACCAGGACCGAAACCCTAGGCCGAACAAAATGGTCGGATGCGAAGTGAAATTTTTTCGCTCGAAATTTTACGAGCTTGTGCAGAACTTCTAGGCAATCATATCGGCAGGTGACACGAAGTGATTCGAGTTCGTTTGCCCCCCCCCATTTTCTTTAACGAACGATAACTTTTTGTGAAAATAACAAGTTCCACGATCCGGGCCAAAACGACTCGAATTACACTTCGAGACCCGCCGACATGATCGCCACGATGCACAGAGCACCCTCGTAAATTTACTGGCAAATCGGACGACGTTGTATTTTTTCACAACCAGGACCGAAACCCTAGGCCGAACAAAATGGTCGGATGCGAAGTGAAATTTTTTCGCTCGAAATTTTACGAGCATGTGCGGAACTTCTAGGCAATCATATCGGCAGGTGACATGAAGTGATTCCAGTTCGTTTGCCCCCCCATTTTCTTTAACGAACGATAACTTTTTGTGAAAATAACAAGTGCCCCGATCCCGGCCGAAACGACTCGAATTACACGTCGAGACCCGCCGACATGATCGCCACAATGCAAAGAGCACCCTCGTAAATTTTCGGGACGTTTCATTTTTTCACAACCAGGACCGAAACCCTAGGCCGAACAAAATGGTCGGATGCGAAGTGAAATTTTTTCGCTCGAAATTTTACGAGCTTGTGCAGAACTTCTAGGCAATCATATCGGCAGGTGACACGAAGTGATTCGAGTTCGTTTGCCCCCCCATTTTCTTTAACGAACGATAACTTTTTGTGAAAATAACAAGTGCCCCGAAGCCGGCCGAAACGACTCGAATTACACTTCGAGACCGCCGACATGATCGCCACGATGCACAGAGCACCCTCGTAAATTTTCGGGACGTTTCATTTTTTCACAACCAGGACCGAAACCCTAGGCCGAACAAAATGGTCGGATGCGAAGTGAAATTTTTTCGCTCGAAATTTTACGAGCTTGTGCAGAACTTCTAGGCAATCATATCGGCAGGTGACACGAAGTGATTCGAGTTCGTTTGCCCCCCCATTTTCTTTAACGAACGATAACTTTTTGTGAAAATAACAAGTGCCCCGAACCCGGCCCAAACGACTCGAATTACACTTCGAGACCCGCCGACATGATCGCCACGATGCACAGAGCAGCCTCGTAAATTTTCAGGACGTTTCATTTTTTCACAACCAGGACCGAAACCCTAGGCCGAACAAAATGGTCGGATGCGAAGTGAAATTTTTTCGCTCAAAATTTTACGAGCTTGTGCAGAACTTCTAGGCAATCATATCGGCAGGTGACACGAAGTGATTCGAGTTCGATTGCCCCCTCATTTTCTTTAACGAACGATAACTTTTTGTGAAAATAACAAATGCCCCGATCCCGGCCGAAACGACTCGAATTACACTTCGAGACCCGCCGACATGATCGCCACGATGCACAGAGCACCCTCGTAAATTTTCGGGACGTTTCATTTTTTAACAACCAGGACCGGAACCCTAGGCCGAACAAAATGGTCGGATGCGAAGTGAAATTTTTTCGCTCGAAATTTTACGAGCTTGTGCAGAACTTCTATGAAATCATATTGGCAGGTGACACGAAGTGATTGGAGTTCGTTTGCCCCCCCATTTTCTTTAACGAACGATAACTTTTTGTGAAAATAACAAGTGCCCCGAACCCGGCCGAAACGACTCGAATTACACTTCGAGACCCGCCGACATGATCGCCACGATGCACAGAGGACCCTCGTAAATTTTCGGGACGTTTCATTTTTTCACAACCAGGACCGAAACCCTAGGCCGAACAAAATGGTCGGATGCGAAGTGAAATTTTTTCGCTCGAAATTTTACGAGCTTGTGCAGAACTTCTAGGCAATCATATCGGCAGGTGACACGAAGTGATTCGAGTTCGTTTGCCCCCCCCCCCCCATTTTCTTTAACGAACGATAACTTTTTGTGAAAATAACAAGTTCCACGATCCGGGCCGAAACGACTCGAATTACACTTCGAGACCCGCCGACATGATCGCCACGATGCACAGAGCACCCTCGTAAATTTACTGGCAAATCGGACGACGTTGTATTTATTCACAACCAGGACCGAAACCCTAGGCCGAACAAAATGGTCGGATGCGAAGTGAAATTTTTTCGCTCGAAATTTTACGAGCATGTGCGGAACTTCTAGGCAATCATATCGGCAGGTGACATGAAGTGATTCCAGTTCGTTTGCCCCCCCATTTTCTTTAACGAACGATAACTTTTTGTGAAAATAACAAGTGCCCCGATCCCGGCCGAAACGACTCGAATTACACGTCGAGACCCGCCGACATGATCGCCACAATGCAAAGAGCACCCTCGTAAATTTTCGGGACGTTTCATTTTTTCACAACCAGGACCGAAACCCTAGGCCGAACAAAATGGTCGGATGCGAAGTGAAATTTTTTCGCTCGAAATTTTACGAGCTTGTGCAGAACTTCTAGGCAATCATATCGGCAAGTGACACGAAGTGATTCGAGTTCGTTTGCCCCCCCATTTTCTTTAACGAACGATAACTTTTTGTGAAAATAACAAGTGCCCCGATCCCGGCCGAAACGACTCGAACTACACTTCGACACCCGCCGACATGATCGCCACGATGCACAGAGCACCCTCGTAAATTTTCGGGACGTTTCATTTTTTAACAACCAGGACCGAAACCCTAGGCCGAACAAAATGGTCGGATGCGAAGTGAAAGTTTTTCGCTCGAAATTTTACGAGCTTGTGCAGAACTTCTATGAAATCATATTGGCAGGTGACACGAAGTGATTCGAGTTCGTTTGCCCCCCCATTTTCTTTAACGAACGATAACTTTTTGTGAAAATAACAAGTGCCACGATCCGGGCCGAAACGACTCGAATTACACTTCGAGACCCGCCGACATGATCGCCACGATGCAAAGAGCACCCTCGTAAATTTTCGGGACGTTTCATTTTTTCACAACCAGGACCGAAACCCTAGGCCGAACAAAATGGTCGGATGCGAAGTGAAATTTTTTCGCTCGAAATTTTACGAGCTTGTGCAGAACTTCTAGGCAATCATATCGGCAGGTGACACGAAGTGATTCGAGTTCGTTTGCCCCCCCATTTTCTTTAACGAACGATAACTTTTTGTGAAAATAACAAGTGCCCCGATCCCGGCCGAAACGACTCGAATTACACTTCGAGACCCGCCGACATGATCGCCACGATGCACAGAGCACTCTCGTAAATTTTCGGGACGTTTCATTTTTTCACAACCAGGACCGAAACCCTAGGCCGAACAAAATGGTCGGATGCGAAGTGAAATTTTTTCGCTCGAAATTTTACGAGCTTGTGCAGAACTTCTAGGCAATCATATCGGCAAGTGACACGAAGTGATTCGAGTTCGTTTGCCCCCCCATTTTCTTTAACGAACGATAACTTTTTGTGAAAATAACAAGTGCCCCGATCCCGGCCGAAATGACTCGAATTACACTTCGACACCCGCCGACATGATCGCCACAATGCACAGAGCACCCTCGTAAATTTTCGGGACGTTCCATTTTTTCACAATCAGGACCGAAACCTTAGGCCGAACAAAATGGTCGGATGCGAAGTGAAATTTTTTCGCTCGAAATTTTACGAGCTTGTGCAGAACTTCTAGGCAATCATATCGGCAGGTGACACGAAGTGATTCGAGTTCGTTTGCCCCCCCATTTTCTTTAACGAACGATAACTTTTTGTGAAAATAACAAGTGCCCCGATCCCGGCCGAAACGACTCGAATTACACTTCGAGACCCGCCGACATGATCGCCACAATGCACAGAGCACCCTCGTAAATTTTCGGGACGTTCCATTTTTTCACAATCAGGACCGAAACCTTAGGCCGAACAAAATGGTCGGATGCGAAGTGAAATTTTTTCGCTCGAAATTTTACGAGCTTGTGCAGAACTTCTAGGCAATCATATCGGCAGGTGACACGAAGTGATTCGAGTTCGTTTGCCCCCCCATTTTCTTTAACGAACGATAACTTTTTGTGAAAATAACAAGTGCCCCGATCCCGGCCGAAACGACTCGAATTACACTTCGAGACCCGCCGACATGATCGCCACGATGCACAGAGCACCCTCGTAAATTTTCGGGACGTTTCATTTTTTCACAACCAGGACCGAAACCCTAGGCCGAACAAAATGGTCGGATGTGAAGTGAAATTTTTTCGCTCGAAATTTTACGAACTTGTGCAGAACTTCTAGGCAATCATATCGGCAGGTGACACGAAGTGATTCGATTTCGTTTGCCCCCCCATTTTCTTTAACGAACGATAACTTTTTGTGAAAATAACAAGTTCCACGATCCGGGCCGAAACGACTCGAATTACACTTCGAGAACCGCCGACATGATCGCCACGATGCACAGAGCACCCTCGTAAATTTACTGGCAAATCGGACGACGTTGTATTTTTTCACAACCAGGACCGAAACCCTAGGCCGAACAAAATGGTCGGATGCGAAGTGAAATTTTTTCGCTCGAAATTTTACGAGCTTGTGCAGAACTTCTAGGCAATCATATCGGCAGGTGACACGAAGTGATTCGAGTTTGTTTGCCCCCCTATTTTCTTTAACGAACGATAACTTTTTGTGAAAATAAAAAGTTCCACGATCCGGGCCGAAACGACTCGAATTACACTTCGAGACCCGCCGACATGATCGCCACGATGCACAGAGCACCCTCGTAAATTTTCGGGGAAATCGGACGATGTTGTATTTTTTCACAACCAGGACCGAAACCCTAGGCCGAACAAAATGGTCGGATGCGAAGTGAAATTTTTTCGCTCGAAATTTTACGAGCTTGTGCAGAACTTCTAGGCAATCATATCGGCAGGTGACACGAAGTGATTCGAGTTCGTTTGCCCCCCCATTTTCTTTAACGAACGATAACTTTTTGTGAAAATAACAAGTGCCCCGATCCCGGCCGAAACGACTCGAATTACACTTCGACACCCGCCGACATGATCGCCACGATGCACAGAGCACCCTCGTAAATTTTCTGGACGTTTCATTTTTTCACAACCAGGACCGAAACCCTAGGCCGAACAAAATGGTCGGATGCGAAGTGAAATTTTTTCGCTCGAAATTTTACGAGCTTGTGCAGAACTTCTAGGAAATCATATTGGCAGGTGACACGAAGTGATTCGAGTTCGTTTGCCCCCCAATTTTCTTTAACGAACGATAACTTTTTGTGAAAATAACAAGTGCCCCGAACCCGGCCCAAACGACTCGAATTACACTTCGAGACCCGCCGACATGATCGCCACGATGCACAGAGCAGCCTCGTAAATTTTCAGGACGTTTCATTTTTTCACAACCAGGACCGAAACCCTAGGCCGAACAAAATGGTCGGATGCGAAGTGAAATTTTTTCGCTCGAAATTTTACGAGCTTGTGCAGAACTTCTAGGCAATCATATCGGCAGGTGACACGAAGTGATTCGAGTTTGTTTGCCCCCCTATTTTCTTTAACGAACGATAACTTTTTGTGAAAATAAAAAGTTCCACGATCCCGGCCGAAACGACTCGAATTACACTTCAAGACCCGCCGACATGATCGCCACGATGCACAGAGCACCCTCGTAAACTTTCGGGACGTTTCATTTTTTAACAACCAGGACCGGAACCCTAGGCCGAACAAAATGGTCGGATGCGAAGTGAAATTTTTTCGCTCGAAATTTTACGAGCTTGTGCAGAACTTCTATGAAATCATATTGGAAGGTGACACGAAGTGATTGGAGTTCGTTTGCCCCCCCATTTTCTTTAACGAACGATAACTTTTTGTGAAATTAACAAGTGCCCCAAACCCGGCCGAAACGACTCGAATTACACTTCGAGACCCGCCGACATGATCGCCACGATGCACAGAGCCCCCTCGTAAATTTTCGGGACGTTTCATTTTTTCACAACCAGGACCGAAACCCTAGGCCGAACAAAATGGTCGGATGCGAAGTGAAATTTTTTCGCTCGAAATTTTACGAGCTTGTGCAGAACTTCTAGGCAATCATATCGGCAGGTGACACGAAGTGATTCGAGTTCGTTTGCCCCCCCATTTTCTTTAACGAACGATAACTTTTTGTGAAAATAACAAGTGCCCCGAAGCCGGCCGAAACGACTCGAATTACACTTCGAGACCGCCGACATGATCGCCACGATGCACAGAGCACCCTCGTAAATTTTCGGGACGTTTCATTTTTTCACAACCAGGACCGAAACCCTAGGCCGAACAAAATGGTCGGATGCGAAGTGAAATTTTTTCGCTCGAAATTTTACGAGCTTGTGCAGAACTTCTAGGCAATCATATCGGCAGGTGACACGAAGTGATTCGAGTTCGTTTGCCCCCCCATTTTCTTTAACGAACGATAACTTTTTGTGAAAATAACAAGTGCCCCGAAGCCGGCCGAAACGACTCGAATTACACTTCGAGACCGCCGACATGATCGCCACGATGCACAGAGCACCCTCGTAAATTTTCGGGACGTTTCATTTTTTCACAACCAGGACCGAAACCCTAGGCCGAACAAAATGGTCGGATGCGAAGTGAAATTTTTTCGCTCGAAATTTTACGAGCTTGTGCAGAACTTCTAGGCAATCATATCGGCAGGTGACACGAAGTGATTCGAGTTCGTTTGCCCCCCCATTTTCTTTAACGAACGATAACTTTTTGTGAAAATAACAAGTGCCCCGAACCCGGCCCAAACGACTCGAATTACACTTCGAGACCCGCCGACATGATCGCCACGATGCACAGAGCAGCCTCGTAAATTTTCAGGACGTTTCATTTTTTCACAACCAGGACCGAAACCCTAGGCCGAACAAAATGGTCGGATGCGAAGTGAAATTTTTTCGCTCGAAATTTTACGAGCTTGTGCAGAACTTCTATGAAATCATATTGGCAGGTGACACGAAGTGATTGGAGTTCGTTTGCCCCCCCATTTTCTTTAACGAACGATAACTTTTTGTGAAAATAACAAGTGCCCCGAACCCGGCCGAAACGACTCGAATTACACTTCGAGACCCGCCGACATGATCGCCACGATGCACAGAGGACCCTCGTAAATTTTCGGGACGTTTCATTTTTTCACAACCAGGACCGAAACCCTAGGCCGAACAAAATGGTCGGATGCGAAGTGAAATTTTTTCGCTCGAAATTTTACGAGCTTGTGCAGAACTTCTAGGCAATCATATCGGCAGGTGACACGAAGTGATTCGAGTTCGTTTGCCCCCCCCCATTTTCTTTAACGAACGATAACTTTTTGTGAAAATAACAAGTTCCACGATCCGGGCCGAAACGACTCGAATTACACTTCGAGACCCGCCGACATGATCGCCACGATGCACAGAGCACCCTCGTAAATTTACTGGCAAATCGGACGACGTTGTATTTATTCACAACCAGGACCGAAACCCTAGGCCGAACAAAATGGTCGGATGCGAAGTGAAATTTTTTCGCTCGAAATTTTACGAGCATGTGCGGAACTTCTAGGCAATCATATCGGCAGGTGACATGAAGTGATTCCAGTTCGTTTGCCCCCCCATTTTCTTTAACGAACGATAACTTTTTGTGAAAATAACAAGTGCCCCGATCCCGGCCGAAACGACTCGAATTACACGTCGAGACCCGCCGACATGATCGCCACAATGCAAAGAGCACCCTCGTAAATTTTCGGGACGTTTCATTTTTTCACAACCAGGACCGAAACCCTAGGCCGAACAAAATGGTCGGATGCGAAGTGAAATTTTTTCGCTCGAAATTTTACGAGCTTGTGCAGAACTTCTAGGCAATCATATCGGCAAGTGACACGAAGTGATTCGAGTTCGTTTGCCCCCCCATTTTCTTTAACGAACGATAACTTTTTGTGAAAATAACAAGTGCCCCGATCCCGGCCGAAACGACTCGAACTACACTTCGACACCCGCCGACATGATCGCCACGATGCACAGAGCACCCTCGTAAATTTTCGGGACGTTTCATTTTTTAACAACCAGGACCGAAACCCTAGGCCGAACAAAATGGTCGGATGCGAAGTGAAAGTTTTTCGCTCGAAATTTTACGAGCTTGTGCAGAACTTCTATGAAATCATATTGGCAGGTGACACGAAGTGATTCGAGTTCGTTTGCCCCCCCATTTTCTTTAACGAACGATAACTTTTTGTGAAAATAACAAGTGCCACGATCCGGGCCGAAACGACTCGAATTACACTTCGAGACCCGCCGACATGATCGCCACGATGCAAAGAGCACCCTCGTAAATTTTCGGGACGTTTCATTTTTTCACAACCAGGACCGAAACCCTAGGCCGAACAAAATGGTCGGATGCGAAGTGAAATTTTTTCGCTCGAAATTTTACGAGCTTGTGCAGAACTTCTAGGCAATCATATCGGCAGGTGACACGAAGTGATTCGAGTTCGTTTGCCCCCCCATTTTCTTTAACGAACGATAACTTTTTGTGAAAATAACAAGTGCCCCGATCCCGGCCGAAACGACTCGAATTACACTTCGAGACCCGCCGACATGATCGCCACGATGCACAGAGCACTCTCGTAAATTTTCGGGACGTTTCATTTTTTCACAACCAGGACCGAAACCCTAGGCCGAACAAAATGGTCGGATGCGAAGTGAAATTTTTTCGCTCGAAATTTTACGAGCTTGTGCAGAACTTCTAGGCAATCATATCGGCAAGTGACACGAAGTGATTCGAGTTCGTTTGCCCCCCCATTTTCTTTAACGAACGATAACTTTTTGTGAAAATAACAAGTGCCCCGATCCCGGCCGAAATGACTCGAATTACACTTCGACACCCGCCGACATGATCGCCACGATGCACAGAGCACCCTCGTAAATTTTCGGGACGTTTCATTTTTTAACAACCAGGACCGAAACCCTAGGCCGAACAAAATGGTCGGATGCGAAGGGAAAGTTTTTCGCTCGAAATTTTACGAGCTTGTGCAGAACTTCTATGAAATCATATTGGCAGGTGACACGAAGTGATTCGAGTTCGTTTGCCCCCCCATTTTCTTTAACGAACGATAACTTTTTGTGAAAATAACAAGTGCCCCGAACCCGGCCGAAACGACTCGAATTACACTTCGAGACCCGCCGACAGGATCGCCACGATGCACAGAGCACCCTCGTAAATTTTCGGGACGTTTCATTTTTTCACAACCAGGACCGAAACCCTAGGCCGAACAAAATGGTCGGATGCGAAGTGAAACTTTTTCGCTCGAAATTTTACGAGCTTGTACAGAACTTCTAGGCAATCATATCGGCAGGTGACACGAAGTGATTCGAGTTCGTTTGCCCCCCCATTTTCTTTAACGAACGATAACTTTTTGTGAAAATAACAAGTGCCACGATCCGGGCCGAAACGACTCGAATTACACTTCGAGACCCGCCGACATGATCGCCACGATGCACAGAGCACCCTCGTAAATTTACTGGCAAATCGGACGACGTTGTATTTTTTCACAACCAGGACCGAAACCCTAGGCCGAACAAAATGGTCGGATGCGAAGTCAAATTTTTTCGCTCGAAATTTTACGTGCATGTGCGGAACTTTTAGGCAATCATATCGGCAGGTGACATGAAGTGATTCCAGTTCGTTTGCCCCCCCATTTTCTTTAACGAACGATAACTTTTTGTGAAAATAACAAGTGCCCCGATCCCGGCCGAAACGACTCGAATTACACTTCGAGACCCGCCGACATGATCGCCACGATGCACAGAGCACCCTCGTAAATTTACTGGCAAATCGGACGACGTTCTATTTTTTCACAGCCAGGACCGAAACCCTAGGCCGAACAAAATGGTCGGATGCGAAGTGAAATTTTTTCGCTCGAAATTTTACGAGCTTGTGCAGAACTTCTAGGAAATCATATTGGCAGGTGACACGAAGTGATTCGAGTTCGTTTGCCCCCCCATTTTCTTTAACGAACGATAACTTTTTGTGAAAATAACAAGTGCCCCGATCCCGGCCGAAACGACTCGAATTACACTTCGAGACCCGCCGACATGATCGCCACAATGCACAGAGCACCCTCGTAAATTTTCGGGACGTTCCATTTTTTCACAATCAGGACCGAAACCTTAGGCCGAACAAAATGGTCGGATGCGAAGTGAAATTTTTTCGCTCGAAATTTTACGAGCTTGTGCAGAACTTCTAGGCAATCATATCGGCAGGTGACACGAAGTGATTCGAGTTCGTTTGCCCCCCCATTTTCTTTAACGAACGATAACTTTTTGTGAAAATAACAAGTGCCCCGATCCCGGCCGAAACGACTCGAATTACACTTCGAGACCCGCCGACATGATCGCCACGATGCACAGAGCACCCTCGTAAATTTTCGGGACGTTTCATTTTTTCACAACCAGGACCGAAACCCTAGGCCGAACAAAATGGTCGGATGTGAAGTGAAATTTTTTCGCTCGAAATTTTACGAACTTGTGCAGAACTTCTAGGCAATCATATCGGCAGGTGACACGAAGTGATTCGATTTCGTTTGCCCCCCCATTTTCTTTAACGAACGATAACTTTTTGTGAAAATAACAAGTTCCACGATCCGGGCCGAAACGACTCGAATTACACTTCGAGAACCGCCGACATGATCGCCACGATGCACAGAGCACCCTCGTAAATTTACTGGCAAATCGGACGACGTTGTATTTTTTCACAACCAGGACCGAAACCCTAGGCCGAACAAAATGGTCGGATGCGAAGTGAAATTTTTTCGCTCGAAATTTTACGAGCTTGTGCAGAACTTCTAGGCAATCATATCGGCAGGTGACACGAAGTGATTCGAGTTTGTTTGCCCCCCTATTTTCTTTAACGAACGATAACTTTTTGTGAAAATAAAAAGTTCCACGATCCGGGCCGAAACGACTCGAATTACACTTCGAGACCCGCCGACATGATCGCCACGATGCACAGAGCACCCTCGTAAATTTTCGGGGAAATCGGACGATGTTGTATTTTTTCACAACCAGGACCGAAACCCTAGGCCGAACAAAATGGTCGGATGCGAAGTGAAATTTTTTCGCTCGAAATTTTACGAGCTTGTGCAGAACTTCTAGGCAATCATATCGGCAGGTGACACGAAGTGATTCGAGTTCGTTTGCCCCCCCATTTTCTTTAACGAACGATAACTTTTTGTGAAAATAACAAGTGCCCCGATCCCGGCCGAAACGACTCGAATTACACTTCGACACCCGCCGACATGATCGCCACGATGCACAGAGCACCCTCGTAAATTTTCTGGACGTTTCATTTTTTCACAACCAGGACCGAAACCCTAGGCCGAACAAAATGGTCGGATGCGAAGTGAAATTTTTTCGCTCGAAATTTTACGAGCTTGTGCAGAACTTCTAGGAAATCATATTGGCAGGTGACACGAAGTGATTCGAGTTCGTTTGCCCCCCAATTTTCTTTAACGAACGATAACTTTTTGTGAAAATAACAAGTGCCCCGAACCCGGCCCAAACGACTCGAATTACACTTCGAGACCCGCCGACATGATCGCCACGATGCACAGAGCAGCCTCGTAAATTTTCAGGACGTTTCATTTTTTCACAACCAGGACCGAAACCCTAGGCCGAACAAAATGGTCGGATGCGAAGTGAAATTTTTTCGCTCGAAATTTTACGAGCTTGTGCAGAACTTCTAGGCAATCATATCGGCAGGTGACACGAAGTGATTCGAGTTCGATTGCCCCCTCATTTTCTTTAACGAACGATAACTTTTTGTGAAAATAACAAATGCCCCGATCCCGGCCGAAACGACTCGAATTACACTTCAAGACCCGCCGACATGATCGCCACGATGCACAGAGCACCCTCGTAAACTTTCGGGACGTTTCATTTTTTAACAACCAGGACCGGAACCCTAGGCCGAACAAAATGGTCGGATGCGAAGTGAAATTTTTTCGCTCGAAATTTTACGAGCTTGTGCAGAACTTCTATGAAATCATATTGGAAGGTGACACGAAGTGATTGGAGTTCGTTTGCCCCCCCATTTTCTTTAACGAACGATAACTTTTTGTGAAATTAACAAGTGCCCCAAAGCCGGCCGAAACGACTCGAATTACCCTTCGAGACCCGCCGACATGATCGCCACGATGCACAGAGCACCCTCGTAAATTTTCGGGACGTTTCATTTTTTCACAACCAGGACCGAAACCCTAGGCCGAACAAAATGGTCGGATGCGAAGTGAAATTTTTTCGCTCGAAATTTTACGAGCTTGTGCAGAACTTCTAGGCAATCATATCGGCAGGTGACACGAAGTGATTCGAGTTCGTTTGCCCCCCCCCATTTTCTTTAACGAACGATAACTTTTTGTGAAAATAACAAGTTCCACGATCCGGGCCGAAACGACTCGAATTACACTTCGAGACCCGCCGACATGATCGCCACGATGCACAGAGCACCCTCGTAAATTTACTGGCAAATCGGACGACGTTGTATTTTTTCACAACCAGGACCGAAACCCTAGGCTGAACAAAATGGTCGGATGCGAAGTGAAATTTTTTCGCTCGAAATTTTACGAGCATGTGCGGAACTTCTAGGCAATCATATCGGCAGGTGACATGAAGTGATTCCAGTTCGTTTGCCCCCCCATTTTCTTTAACGAACGATAACTTTTTGTGAAAATAACAAGTGCCCCGATCCCGGCCGAAACGACTCGAATTACACGTCGAGACCCGCCGACATGATCGCCACAATGCAAAGAGCACCCTCGTAAATTTTCGGGACGTTTCATTTTTTCACAACCAGGACCGAAACCCTAGGCCGAACAAAATGGTCGGATGCGAAGTGAAATTTTTTCGCTCGAAATTTTACGAGCTTGTGCAGAACTTCTAGGCAATCATATCGGCAGGTGACACGAAGTGATTCGAGTTCGTTTGCCCCCCCATTTTCTTTAACGAACGATAACTTTTTGTGAAAATAACAAGTGCCCCGAACCCGGCCGAAACGACTCGAATTACACTTCGAGACCGCCGACATGATCGCCACGATGCACAGAGCACCCTCGTAAATTTTCGGGACGTTTCATTTTTTCACAACCAGGACCGAAACCCTAGGCCGAACAAAATGGTCGGATGCGAAGTGAAATTTTTTCGCTCGAAATTTTACGAGCTTGTGCAGAACTTCTAGGCAATCATATCGGCAGGTGACACGAAGTGATTCGAGTTCGTTTGCCCCCCCATTTTCTTTAACGAACGATAACTTTTTGTGAAAATAACAAGTGCCCCGAACCCGGCCGAAACGACTCGAATTACACTTCGAGACCGCCGACATGATCGCCACGATGCACAGAGCACCCTCGTAAATTTTCGGGACGTTTCATTTTTTCACAACCAGGACCGAAACCCTAGGCCGAACAAAATGGTCGGATGCGAAGTGAAATTTTTTCGCTCGAAATTTTACGAGCTTGTGCAGAACTTCTAGGCAATCATATCGGCAGGTGACACGAAGTGATTCGAGTTCGTTTGCCCCCCCATTTTCTTTAACGAACGATAACTTTTTGTGAAAATAACAAGTGCCCAGATCCCGGCCGAAACGACTCGAATTACACTTCGAGACCCGCCGACATGATCGCCACGATGCACAGAGCACCCTCGTAAATTTTCGGGACGTTTCATTTTTTCACAACCAGGACCGAAACCCTAGGCCGAACAAAATGGTCGGATGCGAAGTGAAATTTTTTCGCTCGAAATTTTACGAGCTTGTGCAGAACTTCTAGGCAATCATATCGGCAGGTGACACGAAGTGATTCGAGTTCGATTGCCCCCTCATTTTCTTTAACGAACGATAACTTTTTGTGAAAATAACAAATGCCCCGATCCCGGCCGAAACGACTCGAATTACACTTCAAGACCCGCCGACATGATCGCCACGATGCACAGAGCACCCTCGTAAACTTTCGGGACGTTTCATTTTTTAACAACCAGGACCGGAACCCTAGGCCGAACAAAATGGTCGGATGCGAAGTGAAATTTTTTCGCTCGAAATTTTACGAGCTTGTGCAGAACTTCTATGAAATCATATTGGAAGGTGACACGAAGTGATTGGAGTTCGTTTGCCCCCCCATTTTCTTTAACGAACGATAACTTTTTGTGAAATTAACAAGTGCCCCAAAGCCGGCCGAAACGACTCGAATTACACTTCGAGACCCGCCGACATGATCGCCACGATGCACAGAGCACCCTCGTAAATTTTCGGGACGTTTCATTTTTTCACAACCAGGACCGAAACCCTAGGCCGAACAAAATGGTCGGATGCGAAGTGAAATTTTTTCGCTCGAAATTTTACGAGCTTGTGCAGAACTTCTAGGCAATCATATCGGCAGGTGACACGAAGTGATTCGAGTTCGTTTGCCCCCCCCCATTTTCTTTAACGAACGATAACTTTTTGTGAAAATAACAAGTTCCACGATCCGGGCCGAAACGACTCGAATTACACTTCGAGACCCGCCGACATGATCGCCACGATGCACAGAGCACCCTCGTAAATTTACTGGCAAATCGGACGACGTTGTATTTTTTCACAACCAGGACCGAAACCCTAGGCTGAACAAAATGGTCGGATGCGAAGTGAAATTTTTTCGCTCGAAATTTTACGAGCATGTGCGGAACTTCTAGGCAATCATATCGGCAGGTGACATGAAGTGATTCCAGTTCGTTTGCCCCCCCATTTTCTTTAACGAACGATAACTTTTTGTGAAAATAACAAGTGCCCCGATCCCGGCCGAAACGACTCGAATTACACGTCGAGACCCGCCGACATGATCGCCACAATGCAAAGAGCACCCTCGTAAATTTTCGGGACGTTTCATTTTTTCACAACCAGGACCGAAACCCTAGGCCGAACAAAATGGTCGGATGCGAAGTGAAATTTTTTCGCTCGAAATTTTACGAGCTTGTGCAGAACTTCTAGGCAATCATATCGGCAGGTGACACGAAGTGATTCGAGTTCGTTTGCCCCCCCATTTTCTTTAACGAACGATAACTTTTTGTGAAAATAACAAGTGCCCCGAACCCGGCCGAAACGACTCGAATTACACTTCGAGACCGCCGACATGATCGCCACGATGCACAGAGCACCCTCGTAAATTTTCGGGACGTTTCATTTTTTCACAACCAGGACCGAAACCCTAGGCCGAACAAAATGGTCGGATGCGAAGTGAAATTTTTTCGCTCGAAATTTTACGAGCTTGTGCAGAACTTCTAGGCAATCATATCGGCAGGTGACACGAAGTGATTCGAGTTCGTTTGCCCCCCCATTTTCTTTAACGAACGATAACTTTTTGTGAAAATAACAAGTGCCCCGAACCCGGCCGAAACGACTCGAATTACACTTCGAGACCGCCGACATGATCGCCACGATGCACAGAGCACCCTCGTAAATTTTCGGGACGTTTCATTTTTTCACAACCAGGACCGAAACCCTAGGCCGAACAAAATGGTCGGATGCGAAGTGAAATTTTTTCGCTCGAAATTTTACGAGCTTGTGCAGAACTTCTAGGCAATCATATCGGCAGGTGACACGAAGTGATTCGAGTTCGTTTGCCCCCCCATTTTCTTTAACGAACGATAACTTTTTGTGAAAATAACAAGTGCCCCGATCCCGGCCGAAACGACTCGAATTACACTTCGAGACCCGCCGACATGATCGCCACGATGCACAGAGCACCCTCGTAAATTTTCGGGACGTTTCATTTTTTCACAACCAGGACCGAAACCCTAGGCCGAACAAAATGGTCGGATGCGAAGTGAAATTTTTTCGCTCGAAATTTTACGAGCTTGTGCAGAACTTCTAGGCAATCATATCGGCAGGTGACACGAAGTGATTCGAGTTCGTTTGCCCCCCCATTTTCTTTAACGAACGATAACTTTTTGTGAAAATAACAAGTGCCCCAAACCCGGCCGAAACGACTCGAATTACACTTCGAGACCCGCCGACATGATCGCCACGATGCACAGAGCACCCTCGTAAATTTACTGGCAAATCGGACGACGTTGTATTTTTTCACAACCAGGACCGAAACCCTAGGCTGAACAAAATGGTCGGATGCGAAGTGAAATTTTTTCGCTCGAAATTTTACGAGCATGTGCGGAACTTCTAGGCAATCATATCGGCAGGTGACATGAAGTGATTCCAGTTCGTTTGCCCCCCCATTTTCTTTAACGAACGATAACTTTTTGTGAAAATAACAAGTGCCCCGATCCCGGCCGAAACGACTCGAATTACACGTCGAGACCCGCCGACATGATCGCCACAATGCAAAGAGCACCCTCGTAAATTTTCGGGACGTTTCATTTTTTCACAACCAGGACCGAAACCCTAGGCCGAACAAAATGGTCGGATGCGAAGTGAAATTTTTTCGCTCGAAATTTTACGAGCTTGTGCAGAACTTCTAGGCAATCATATCGGCAGGTGACACGAAGTGATTCGAGTTCGTTTGCCCCCCCATTTTCTTTAACGAACGATAACTTTTTGTGAAAATAACAAGTGCCCCGAACCCGGCCGAAACGACTCGAATTACACTTCGAGACCGCCGACATGATCGCCACGATGCACAGAGCACCCTCGTAAATTTTCGGGACGTTTCATTTTTTCACAACCAGGACCGAAACCCTAGGCCGAACAAAATGGTCGGATGCGAAGTGAAATTTTTTCGCTCGAAATTTTACGAGCTTGTGCAGAACTTCTAGGCAATCATATCGGCAGGTGACACGAAGTGATTCGAGTTCGTTTGCCCCCCCATTTTCTTTAACGAACGATAACTTTTTGTGAAAATAACAAGTGCCCCGAACCCGGCCGAAACGACTCGAATTACACTTCGAGACCGCCGACATGATCGCCACGATGCACAGAGCACCCTCGTAAATTTTCGGGACGTTTCATTTTTTCACAACCAGGACCGAAACCCTAGGCCGAACAAAATGGTCGGATGCGAAGTGAAATTTTTTCGCTCGAAATTTTACGAGCTTGTGCAGAACTTCTAGGCAATCATATCGGCAGGTGACACGAAGTGATTCGAGTTCGTTTGCCCCCCCATTTTCTTTAACGAACGATAACTTTTTGTGAAAATAACAAGTGCCCCGATCCCGGCCGAAACGACTCGAATTACACTTCGAGACCCGCCGACATGATCGCCACGATGCACAGAGCACCCTCGTAAATTTTCGGGACGTTTCATTTTTTCACAACCAGGACCGAAACCCTAGGCCGAACAAAATGGTCGGATGCGAAGTGAAATTTTTTCGCTCGAAATTTTACGAGCTTGTGCAGAACTTCTAGGCAATCATATCGGCAGGTGACACGAAGTGATTCGAGTTCGTTTGCCCCCCCATTTTCTTTAACGAACGATAACTTTTTGTGAAAATAACAAGTGCCCCAAACCCGGCCGAAACGACTCGAATTACACTTCGAGACCCGCCGACATGATCGCCACGATGCACAGAGCACCCTCGTAAATTTACTGGCAAATCGGACGACGTTGTATTTTTTCACAACCAGGACCGAAACCCTAGGCCGAACAAAATGGTCGGATGCGAAGTGAAATTTTTCGCTCGAAATTTTACGAGCATGTGCGGAACTTCTAGGCAATCATATCGGCAGGTGACATGAAGTGATTCCAGTTCGTTTGCCCCCCCATTTTCTTTAACGAACGATAACTTTTTGTGAAAATAACAAGTGCCCCGATCCCGGCCGAAACGACTCGAATTACACGTCGAGACCCGCCGACATGATCGCCACAATGCAAAGAGCACCCTCGTAAATTTTCGGGACGTTTCATTTTTTCACAACCAGGACCGAAACCCTAGGCCGAACAAAATGGTCGGATGCGAAGTGAAATTTTTTCGCTCGAAATTTTACGAGCTTGTGCAGAACTTCTAGGCAATCATATCGGCAGGTGACACGAAGTGATTCGAGTTCGTTTGCCCCCCCATTTTCTTTAACGAACGATAACTTTTTGTGAAAATAACAAGTGCCCCGAACCCGGCCGAAACGACTCGAATTACACTTCGAGACCGCCGACATGATCGCCACGATGCACAGAGCACTCTCGTAAATTTTCGGGACGTTTCATTTTTTCACAACCAGGACCGAAACCCTAGGCCGAACAAAATGGTCGGATGCGAAGTGAAATTTTTTCGCTCGAAATTTTACGAGCTTGTGCAGAACTTCTAGGCAATCATATCGGCAGGTGACACGAAGTGATTCGAGTTCGTTTGCCCCCCCATTTTCTTTAACGAACGATAACTTTTTGTGAAAATAACAAGTGCCCCGAACCCGGCCCAAACGACTCGAATTACACTTCGAGACCCGCCGACATGATCGCCACGATGCACAGAGCAGCCTCGTAAATTTTCAGGACGTTTCATTTTTTCACAACCAGGACCGAAACCCTAGGCCGAACAAAATGGTCGGATGCGAAGTGAAATTTTTTCGCTCAAAATTTTACGAGCTTGTGCAGAACTTCTAGGCAATCATATCGGCAGGTGACACGAAGTGATTCGAGTTCGATTGCCCCCTCATTTTCTTTAACGAACGATAACTTTTTGTGAAAATAACAAATGCCCCGATCCCGGCCGAAACGACTCGAATTACACTTCGAGACCCGCCGACATGATCGCCACGATGCACAGAGCACCCTCGTAAATTTTCGGGACGTTTCATTTTTTAACAACCAGGACCGGAACCCTAGGCCGAACAAAATGGTCGGATGCGAAGTGAAATTTTTTCGCTCGAAATTTTACGAGCTTGTGCAGAACTTCTATGAAATCATATTGGCAGGTGACACGAAGTGATTGGAGTTCGTTTGCCCCCCCATTTTCTTTAACGAACGATAACTTTTTGTGAAAATAACAAGTGCCCCGAACCCGGCCGAAACGACTCGAATTACACTTCGAGACCCGCCGACATGATCGCCACGATGCACAGAGCACCCTCGTAAATTTTCGGGACGTTTCATTTTTTCACAACCAGGACCGAAACCCTAGGCCGAACAAAATGGTCGGATGCGAAGTGAAATTTTTTCGCTCGAAATTTTACGAGCTTGTGCAGAACTTGTAGGCAATCATATCGGCAGGTGACACGAAGTGATTCGAGTTCGTTTGCCCCCCCATTTTCTTTAACGAACGATAACTTTTTGTGAAAATAACAAGTGCCCCGAACCCGGCCGAAACGACTCGAATTACACTTCGAGACCGCCGACATGATCGCCACGATGCACAGAGCACCCTCGTAAATTTTCGGGACGTTTCATTTTTTCACAACCAGGACCGAAACCCTAGGCCGAACAAAATGGTCAGATGCGAAGTGAAATTTTTTCGCTCGAAATTTTACGAGCTTGTGCAGAACTTGTAGGCAATCATATCGGCAGGTGACACGAAGTGATTCGAGTTCGTTTGCCCCCCCATTTTCTTTAACGAACGATAACTTTTTGTGAAAATAACAAGTGCCCCGAACCCGGCCCAAACGACTCGAATTACACTTCGAGACCCGCCGACATGATCGCCACGATGCACAGAGCAGCCTCGTAAATTTTCAGGACGTTTCATTTTTTCACAACCAGGACCGAAACCCTAGGCCGAACAAAATGGTCAGATGCGAAGTGAAATTTTTTCGCTCGAAATTTTACGAGCTTGTGCAGAACTTCTAGGCAATCATATCGGCAGGTGACACGAAGTGATTCGAGTTCGTTTGCCCCCCCATTTTCTCTAACGAACGATAACTTTTTGTGAAAATAACAAGTGCCCCGATCCGGGCCGAAACGACTCGAATTACACTTCGAGACCCGCCGACATGATCGCCACGATGCACAGAGCACCCTCGTAAATTTTCGGGACGTTTCATTTTTTCACAACCAGGACCGAAACCCTAGGCCGAACAAAATGGTCAGATGCGAAGTGAAATTTTTTCGCTCGAAATTTTACGAGCTTGTGCAGAACTTCTAGGCAATCATATCGGCAGGTGACACGAAGTGATTCGAGTTCGTTTGCCCCCCCATTTTCTCTAACGAACGATAACTTTTTGTGAAAATAACAAGTGCCCCGATCCGGGCCGAAACGACTCGAATTACACGTCGAGACCCGCCGACATGATCGCCACAATGCAAAGAGCACCCTCGTAAATTTTCGGGACGTTTCATTTTTTCACAACCAGGACCGAAACCCTAGGCCGAACAAAATGGTCGGATGCGAAGTGAAATTTTTTCGCTCGAAATTTTACGAGCTTGTGCAGAACTTCTAGGCAATCATATCGGCAGGTGACACGAAGTGATTCGAGTTCGTTTGCCCCCCCATTTTCTTTAACGAACGATAACTTTTTGTGAAAATAACAAGTGCCCCGAACCCGGCCGAAACGACTCGAATTACACTTCGAGACCGCCGACATGATCGCCACGATGCACAGAGCACCCTCGTAAATTTTCGGGACGTTTCATTTTTTCACAACCAGGACCGAAACCCTAGGCCGAACAAAATGGTCGGATGCGAAGTAAAATTTTTTCGCTCGAAATTTTACGAGCTTGTGCAGAACTTCTAGGCAATCATATCGGCAGGTGACACGAAGTGATTCGAGTTCGTTTGCCCCCCCATTTTCTTTAACGAACGATAACTTTTTGTGAAAATAACAAGTGCCCCGATCCCGGCCGAAACGACTCGAATTACACGTCGAGACCCGCCGACATAATCGCCACGATGCACAGAGCACCCTCGTAAATTTTCGGGACGTTTCATTTTTTCACAACCAGGACCGAAACCCTAGGCCGAACAAAATGGTCGGATGCGAAGTGAAATTTTTTCGCTCGAAATTTTACGAGCTTGTGCAGAACTTCTAGGAAATCATATTGGCAGGTGACACGAAGTGATTCCAGTTCGTTTACCCCCCCATTTTCTTTAACGAAAGATAACTTTTTGTGAAAATAACAAGTGCCCCGATTCCGGCCGAAACGACTCGAATTACACGTCGAGACCCGCCGACATGATCGCCACAATGCAAAGAGCACCCTCGTAAATTTTCGGGACGTTTCATTTTTTCACAACCAGGACCGAAACCCTAGGCCGAACAAAATGGTCGGATGCGAAGTGAAATTTTTTCGCTCGAAATTTTACGAGCTTGTGCAGAACTTCTAGGCAATCATATCAGCAGGTGACACGAAGTGATTCGAGTTCGTTTGCCCCCTCATTTTCTTTAACGAACGATAACTTTTTGTGAAAATAACAAGTGCCCCGAACCCGGCCGAAACGACTCGAATTACACTTCGAGACCGCCGACATGATCGCCACGATGCACAGAGCACCCTCGTAAATTTTCGGGACGTTTCATTTTTTCACAATCAGGACCGAAACCCTAGGCCGAACAAAATGGTCGGATGCGAAGTGAAATTTTTTCGCTCGAAATTTTACGAGCTTGTGCAGAACTTCTAGGAAATCATATCGGCAGGTGACACGAAGTGATTCGAGTTCGTTTGCCCCCCAATTTTCTTTAACGAACGATAACTTTTTGTGAAAATAACAAGTGCCCCGAACCCGGCCCAAACGACTCGAATTACACTTCGAGACCCGCCGACATGATCGCCACGATGCACAGAGCAGCCTCGTAAATTTTCAGGACGTTTCATTTTTTCACAACCAGGACCGAAACCCTAGGCCGAACAAAATGGTCGGATGCGAAGTGAAATTTTTTCGCTCGAAATTTTACGAGCTTGTGCAGAACTTCTAGGCAATCATATCGGCAGGTGACACGAAGTGATTCGAGTTCGTTTGCCCTCCCATTTTCTTTAACGAACGATAACTTTTTGTGAAAATAACAAGTGCCCCGAACCCGGCCGAAACGACTCGAATTACACTTCGAGACCGCCGACATGATCGCCACGATGCACAGAGCACCCTCGTAAATTTTCGGGACGTTTCATTTTTTCACAATCAGGACCGAAACCGTAGGCCGAACAAAATGGTCGGATGCGAAGTGAAATTTTTTCGCTCGAAATTTTACGAGCTTGTGCAGAACTTCTAGGAAATCATATCGGCAGGTGACACGAAGTGATTCGAGTTCGTTTGCCCCCCAATTTTCTTTAACGAACGATAACTTTTTGTGAAAATAACAAGTGCCCCGAACCCGGCCCAAACGACTCGAATTACACTTCGAGACCCGCCGACATGATCGCCACGATGCACAGAGCAGCCTCGTAAATTTTCAGGACGTTTCATTTTTTCACAACCAGGACCGAAACCCTAGGCCGAACAAAATGGTCGGATGCGAAGTGAAATTTTTTCGCTCGAAATTTTACGAGCTTGTGCAGAACTTCTAGGCAATCATATCGGCAGGTGACACGAAGTGATTCGAGTTCGTTTGCCCCCCCATTTTCTTTAACGAACGATAACTTTTTGTGAAAATAACAAGTGCCCCGATCCGGGCCGAAACGACTCGAATTACACTTCGAGACCCGCCGACATGATCGCCACGATGCACAGAGCACCCTCGTAAATTTTCGGGACGTTTCATTTTTTCACAACCAGGACCGAAACCCTAGGCCGAACAAAATGGTCGGATGCGAAGTGAAATTTTTTCGCTCGAAATTTTACGAGCTTGTGCAGAACTTCTAGGCAATCATATCGGCAGGTGACACGAAGTGATTCGAGTTCGTTTGCCCCCCCATTTTCTTTAACGAACGATAACTTTTTGTGAAAATAACAAGTGCCCCGATCCCGGCCGAAACGACTCGAATTACACTTCGAGACCCGCCGACATGATCGCCACGATGCACAGAGCACCCTCGTAAATTTTCGGGGAAATCGGACGACGTTGTATTTTTTCACAACCAGGACCGAAACCCTAGGCCGAACAAAATGGTCGGATGCGAAGTGAAATTTTTTCGCTCGAAATTTTACGAGCTTGTGCAGAACTTCTAGGAAATCATATTGGCAGGTGACACGAAGTGATTCGAGTTCGTTTGCCCCCCAATTTTCTTTAACGAACGATAACTTTTTGTGAAAATAACAAGTGCCCCGAACCCGGCCCAAACGACTCGAATTACACTTCGAGACCCGCCGACATGATCGCCACGATGCACAGAGCAGCCTCGTAAATTTTCGGGACGTTTCATTTTTTCACAACCAGGACCGAAACCCTAGGCCGAACAAAATGGTCGGATGCGAAGTGAAACTTTTTCGCTCGAAATTTTACGAGCTTGTGCAGAACTTCTAGGCAATCATATCGGCAGGTGACACGAAGTGATTCGAGTTCGTTTGCCCCCCCATTTTCTTTAACGAACGATAACTTTTTGTGAAAATAACAAGTGCCCCGATCCCGGCCGAAACGACTCGAATTACACTTCGAGACCCGCCGACATGATCGCCACGATGCACAGAGCACCCTCGTAAATTTTCGGGACGTTTCATTTTTTCACAACCAGGACCGAAACCCTAGGCCGAACAAAATGGTCGGATGCGAAGTGAAATTTTTTCGCTCGAAATTTTACGAGCTTGTGCAGAACTTCTAGGCAGTCATATCGGCAGGTGACACGAAGTAATTCGAGTTCGTTTGCCCCCACATTTTCTTTAACGAACGATAACTTTTTGTGAAAATAACAAGTTCCACGATCCGGGCCGAAACGACTCGAATTACACTTCGAGACCCGCCGACATGATCGCCACAATGCACAGAGCACCCTCGTAAATTTACTGGCAAATCGGACGACGTTGTATTTTTTCACAACCAGGACCGAAACCCTAGGCCGAACAAAATGGTCGGATGCGAAGTGAAATTTTTTCGCTCGAAATTTTACGAGCATGTGCGGAACTTCTAGGCAATCATATCGGCAGGTGACATGAAGTGATTCCAGTTCGTTTGCCCCCCCATTTTCTTTAACGAACGATAACTTTTTGTGAAAATAACAAGTGCCCCGATCCGGGCCGAAACGACTCGAATTACACTTCGAGACCCGCCGACATGATCGCCACGATGCACAGAGCACCCTCGTAAATTTTCGGGACGTTTCATTTTTTCACAACCAGGACCGAAACCCTAGGCCGAACAAAATGGTCGGATGCGAAGTGAAATTTTTTCGCTCGAAATTTTACGAGCTTGTGCAGAACTTCTAGGCAATCATATCGGCAGGTGACACGAAGTGATTCGAGTTCGTTTGCCCCCCCATTTTCTTTAACGAACGATAACTTTTTGTGAAAATAACAAGTGCCCCGATCCCGGCCGAAACGACTCGAATTACACTTCGAGACCCGCCGACATGATCGCCACGATGCACAGAGCACCCTCGTAAATTTTCGGGGAAATCGGACGACGTTGTATTTTTTCACAACCAGGACCGAAACCCTAGGCCGAACAAAATGGTCGGATGCGAAGTGAAATTTTTTCGCTCGAAATTTTACGAGCTTGTGCAGAACTTCTAGGAAATCATATTGGCAGGTGACACGAAGTGATTCGAGTTCGTTTGCCCCCCAATTTTCTTTAACGAACGATAACTTTTTGTGAAAATAACAAGTGCCCCGAACCCGGCCCAAACGACTCGAATTACACTTCGAGACCCGCCGACATGATCGCCACGATGCACAGAGCAGCCTCGTAAATTTTCGGGACGTTTCATTTTTTCACAACCAGGACCGAAACCCTAGGCCGAACAAAATGGTCGGATGCGAAGTGAAACTTTTTCGCTCGAAATTTTACGAGCTTGTGCAGAACTTCTAGGCAATCATATCGGCAGGTGACACGAAGTGATTCGAGTTCGTTTGCCCCCCCATTTTCTTTAACGAACGATAACTTTTTGTGAAAATAACAAGTGCCCCGATCCCGGCCGAAACGACTCGAATTACACTTCGAGACCCGCCGACATGATCGCCACGATGCACAGAGCACCCTCGTAAATTTTCGGGACGTTTCATTTTTTCACAACCAGGACCGAAACCCTAGGCCGAACAAAATGGTCGGATGCGAAGTGAAATTTTTTCGCTCGAAATTTTACGAGCTTGTGCAGAACTTCTAGGCAGTCATATCGGCAGGTGACACGAAGTAATTCGAGTTCGTTTGCCCCCACATTTTCTTTAACGAACGATAACTTTTTGTGAAAATAACAAGTTCCACGATCCGGGCCGAAACGACTCGAATTACACTTCGAGACCCGCCGACATGATCGCCACAATGCACAGAGCACCCTCGTAAATTTACTGGCAAATCGGACGACGTTGTATTTTTTCACAACCAGGACCGAAACCCTAGGCCGAACAAAATGGTCGGATGCGAAGTGAAATTTTTTCGCTCGAAATTTTACGAGCATGTGCGGAACTTCTAGGCAATCATATCGGCAGGTGACATGAAGTGATTCCAGTTCGTTTGCCCCCCCATTTTCTTTAACGAACGATAACTTTTTGTGAAAATAACAAGTGCCCCGATCCCGGCCGAAACGACTCGAATTACACGTCGAGACCCGCCGACATGATCGCCACAATGCAAAGAGCACCCTCGTAAATTTTCGGGACGTTTCATTTTTTCACAACCAGGACCGAAACCCTAGGCCGAACAAAATGGTCGGATGCGAAGTGAAATTTTTTCGCTCGAAATTTTACGAGCTTGTGCAGAACTTCTAGGCAATCATATCGGCAGGTGACACGAAGTGATTCGAGTTCGTTTGCCCCCCCATTTTCTTTAACGAACGATAACTTTTTGTGAAAATAACAAGTGCCCCGAACCCGGCCGAAACGACTCGAATTACACTTCGAGACCGCCGACATGATCGCCACGATGCACAGAGCACCCTCGTAAATTTTCGGGACGTTTCATTTTTTCACAACCAGGACCGAAACCCTAGGCCGAACAAAATGGTCAGATGCGAAGTGAAATTTTTTCGCTCGAAATTTTACGAGCTTGTGCAGAACTTCTAGGCAATCATATCGGCAGGTGACACGAAGTGATTCGAGTTCGTTTGCCCCCCCATTTTCTCTAACGAACGATAACTTTTTGTGAAAATAACAAGTGCCCCGATCCGGGCCGAAACGACTCGAATTACACTTCGAGACCCGCCGACATGATCGCCACGATGCACAGAGCACCCTCGTAAATTTTCGGGACGTTTCATTTTTTCACAACCAGGACCGAAACCCTAGGCCGAACAAAATGGTCGGATGCGAAGTGAAATTTTTTCGCTCGAAATTTTACGAGCTTGTGCAGAACTTCTAGGCAATCATATCGGCAGGTGACACGAAGTGATTCGAGTTCGTTTGCCCCCCCATTTTCTTTAACGAACGATAACTTTTTGTGAAAATAACAAGTGCCCCGAACCCGGCCGAAACGACTCGAATTACACTTCGAGACCGCCGACATGATCGCCACGATGCACAGAGCACCCTCGTAAATTTTCGGGACGTTTCATTTTTTCACAACCAGGACCGAAACCCTAGGCCGAACAAAATGGTCGGATGCGAAGTGAAATTTTTTCGCTCGAAATTTTACGAGCTTGTGCGGAACTTCTAGGCAATCATATCGGCAGGTGACATGAAGTGATTCCAGTTCGTTTGCCCCCCCATTTTCTTTAACGAACGATAACTTTTTGTGAAAATAACAAGTGCCCCGATCCCGGCCGAAACGACTCGAATTACACGTCGAGACCCGCCGACATGATCGCCACAATGCAAAGAGCACCCTCGTAAATTTTCGGGACGTTTCATTTTTTCACAACCAGGACCGAAACCCTAGGCCGAACAAAATGGTCGGATGCGAAGTGAAATTTTTTCGCTCGAAATTTTACGAGCTTGTGCAGAACTTCTAGGCAATCATATCGGCAGGTGACACGAAGTGATTCGAGTTCGTTTGCCCCCCCATTTTCTTTAACGAACGATAACTTTTTGTGAAAATAACAAGTGCCCCGAACCCGGCCGAAACGACTCGAATTACACTTCGAGACCGCCGACATGATCGCCACGATGCACAGAGCACCCTCGTAAATTTTCGGGACGTTTCATTTTTTCACAACCAGGACCGAAACCCTAGGCCGAACAAAATGGTCGGATGCGAAGTGAAACTTTTTCGCTCGAAATTTTACGAGCTTGTGCAGAACTTCTAGGCAATCATATCGGCAGGTGACACGAAGTGATTCGAGTTCGTTTGCCCCCCCATTTTCTTTAACGAACGATAACTTTTTGTGAAAATAACAAGTGCCCCGATCCCGGCCGAAACGACTCGAATTACACTTCGAGACCCGCCGACATGATCGCCACGATGCACAGAGCACCCTCGTAAATTTTCGGGACGTTTCATTTTTTCACAACCAGGACCGAAACCCTAGGCCGAACAAAATGGTCGGATGCGAAGTGAAATTTTTTCGCTCGAAATTTTACGAGCTTGTGCAGAACTTCTAGGCAGTCATATCGGCAGGTGACACGAAGTAATTCGAGTTCGTTTGCCCCCACATTTTCTTTAACGAACGATAACTTTTTGTGAAAATAACAAGTTCCACGATCCGGGCCGAAACGACTCGAATTACACTTCGAGACCCGCCGACATGATCGCCACAATGCACAGAGCACCCTCGTAAATTTACTGGCAAATCGGACGACGTTGTATTTTTTCACAACCAGGACCGAAACCCTAGGCCGAACAAAATGGTCGGATGCGAAGTGAAATTTTTTCGCTCGAAATTTTACGAGCATGTGCGGAACTTCTAGGCAATCATATCGGCAGGTGACATGAAGTGATTCCAGTTCGTTTGCCCCCCCATTTTCTTTAACGAACGATAACTTTTTGTGAAAATAACAAGTGCCCCGATCCCGGCCGAAACGACTCGAATTACACGTCGAGACCCGCCGACATGATCGCCACAATGCAAAGAGCACCCTCGTAAATTTTCGGGACGTTTCATTTTTTCACAACCAGGACCGAAACCCTAGGCCGAACAAAATGGTCGGATGCGAAGTGAAATTTTTTCGCTCGAAATTTTACGAGCTTGTGCAGAACTTCTAGGCAATCATATCGGCAGGTGACACGAAGTGATTCGAGTTCGTTTGCCCCCCCATTTTCTTTAACGAACGATAACTTTTTGTGAAAATAACAAGTGCCCCGAACCCGGCCGAAACGACTCGAATTACACTTCGAGACCGCCGACATGATCGCCACGATGCACAGAGCACCCTCGTAAATTTTCGGGACGTTTCATTTTTTCACAACCAGGACCGAAACCCTAGGCCGAACAAAATGGTCAGATGCGAAGTGAAATTTTTTCGCTCGAAATTTTACGAGCTTGTGCAGAACTTCTAGGCAATCATATCGGCAGGTGACACGAAGTGATTCGAGTTCGTTTGCCCCCCCATTTTCTCTAACGAACGATAACTTTTTGTGAAAATAACAAGTGCCCCGATCCGGGCCGAAACGACTCGAATTACACTTCGAGACCCGCCGACATGATCGCCACGATGCACAGAGCACCCTCGTAAATTTTCGGGACGTTTCATTTTTTCACAACCAGGACCGAAACCCTAGGCCGAACAAAATGGTCGGATGCGAAGTGAAATTTTTTCGCTCGAAATTTTACGAGCTTGTGCAGAACTTCTAGGCAATCATATCGGCAGGTGACACGAAGTGATTCGAGTTCGTTTGCCCCCCCATTTTCTTTAACGAACGATAACTTTTTGTGAAAATAACAAGTGCCCCGAACCCGGCCGAAACGACTCGAATTACACTTCGAGACCGCCGACATGATCGCCACGATGCACAGAGCACCCTCGTAAATTTTCGGGACGTTTCATTTTTTCACAACCAGGACCGAAACCCTAGGCCGAACAAAATGGTCGGATGCGAAGTGAAATTTTTTCGCTCGAAATTTTACGAGCTTGTGCGGAACTTCTAGGCAATCATATCGGCAGGTGACATGAAGTGATTCCAGTTCGTTTGCCCCCCCATTTTCTTTAACGAACGATAACTTTTTGTGAAAATAACAAGTGCCCCGATCCCGGCCGAAACGACTCGAATTACACGTCGAGACCCGCCGACATGATCGCCACAATGCAAAGAGCACCCTCGTAAATTTTCGGGACGTTTCATTTTTTCACAACCAGGACCGAAACCCTAGGCCGAACAAAATGGTCGGATGCGAAGTGAAATTTTTTCGCTCGAAATTTTACGAGCTTGTGCAGAACTTCTAGGCAATCATATCGGCAGGTGACACGAAGTGATTCGAGTTCGTTTGCCCCCCCATTTTCTTTAACGAACGATAACTTTTTGTGAAAATAACAAGTGCCCCGAACCCGGCCGAAACGACTCGAATTACACTTCGAGACCGCCGACATGATCGCCACGATGCACAGAGCACCCTCGTAAATTTTCGGGACGTTTCATTTTTTCACAACCAGGACCGAAACCCTAGGCCGAACAAAATGGTCGGATGCGAAGTGAAACTTTTTCGCTCGAAATTTTACGAGCTTGTGCAGAACTTCTAGGCAATCATATCGGCAGGTGACACGAAGTGATTCGAGTTCGTTTGCCCCCCCATTTTCTTTAACGAACGATAACTTTTTGTGAAAATAACAAGTGCCCCGATCCCGGCCGAAACGACTCGAATTAGACTTCGAGACCCGCCGACATGATCGCCACGATGCACAGAGCACCCTCGTAAATTTTCGGGACGTTTCATTTTTTCACAACCAGGACCGAAACCCTAGGCCGAACAAAATGGTCGGATGCGAAGTGAAATTTTTTCGCTCGAAATTTTACGAGCTTGTGCAGAACTTCTAGGCAATCATATCGGCAGGTGACACGAAGTGATTCGAGTTCGTTTGCCCCCCCCCATTTTCTTTAACGAACGATAACTTTTTGTGAAAATAACAAGTTCCACGATCCGGGCCGAAACGACTCGAATTACACTTCGAGACCCGCCGACATGATCGCCACAATGCACAGAGCACCCTCGTAAATTTACTGGCAAATCGGACGACGTTGTATTTTTTCACAACCAGGACCGAAACCCTAGGCCGAACAAAATGGTCGGATGCGAAGTGAAATTTTTTCGCTCGAAATTTTACGAGCATGTGCGGAACTTCTAGGCAATCATATCGGCAGGTGACATGAAGTGATTCCAGTTCGTTTTCCCCCCCATTTTCTTTAACGAACGATAACTTTTTGTGAAAATAACAAGTGCCCCGATCCCGGCCGAAACGACTCGAATTACACGTCGAGACCCGCCGACATGATCGCCACAATGCAAAGAGCACCCTCGTAAATTTTCGGGACGTTTCATTTTTTCACAACCAGGACCGAAACCCTAGGCCGAACAAAATGGTCGGATGCGAAGTGAAATTTTTTCGCTCGAAATTTTACGAGCTTGTGCAGAACTTCTAGGCAATCATATCGGCAGGTGACACGAAGTGATTCGAGTTCGTTTGCCCCCCCATTTTCTCTAAGGAACGATAACTTTTTGTGAAAATAACAAGTGCCCCGATCCGGGCCGAAACGACTCGAATTACACTTCGAGACCCGCCGACATGATCGCCACGATGCACAGAGCACCCTCGTAAATTTTCGGGACGTTTCATTTTTTCACAACCAGGACCGAAACCCTAGGCCGAACAAAATGGTCGGATGCGAAGTGAAATTTTTTCGCTCGAAATTTTACGAGCTTGTGCAGAACTTCTAGGCAATCATATCGGCAGGTGACACGAAGTGATACGAGTTCGTTTGCCCCCCCATTTTCTTTAACGAACGATAACTTTTTGTGAAAATAACAAGTGCCCCGAACCCGGCCGAAACGACTCGAATTACACTTCGAGACCGTCGACATGATCGCCACGATGCACAGAGCACCCTCGTAAATTTTCGGGACGTTTCATTTTTTCACAACCAGGACCGAAACCCTAGGCCGAACAAAATGGTCGGATGCGAAGTGAAATTTTTTCGCTCGAAATTTTACGAGCTTGTGCAGAACTTCTAGGCAATCATATCGGCAGGTGACACGAAGTGATTCGAGTTCGTTTGCCCCCCCATTTTCTTTAACGAACGATAACTTTTTGTGAAAATAACAAGTGCCCCGAACCCGGCCGAAACGACTCGAATTACACTTCGAGACCGCCGACATGATCGCCACGATGCACAGAGCACCCTCGTAAATTTTCGGGACGTTTCATTTTTTCACAACCAGGACCGAAACCCTAGGCCGAACAAAATGGTCGGATGCGAAGTGAAATTTTTTCGCCCGAAATTTTACGAGCTTGTGCAGAACTTCTAGGCAATCATATCGGCAGGTGACACGAAGTGATTCGAGTTCGTTTGCCCCCCCATTTTCTTTAACGAACGATAACTTTTTGTCAAAATAACAAGTGCCCCGATCCCGGCCGAAACGACTCGAATTACACTTCGAGACCCGCCGACATGATCGCCACGATGCACAGAGCACCCTCGTAAATTTTCGGGACGTTTCATTTTTTCACAACCAGGACCGAAACCCTAGGCCGAACAAAATGGTCGGATGCGAAGTGAAATTTTTTCGCTCGAAATTTTACGAGCTTGTGCAGAACTTCTAGGCAATTATATCGGCAGGTGACACGAAGTGATTCGAGTTCGTTTGCCCCCCCATTTTCTTTAACGAACGATAACTTTTTGTGAAAATAACAAGTGCCCCAAACCCGGCCGAAACGACTCGAATTACACTTCGAGACCCGCCGACATGATCGCCACGATGCACAGAGCACCCTCGTAAATTTACTGGCAAATCGGACGACGTTGTATTTTTTCACAACCAGGACCGAAACCCTAGGCCGAACAAAATGGTCGGATGCGAAGTGAAATTTTTTCGCTCGAAATTTTACGAGCATGTGCGGAACTTCTAGGCAATCATATCGGCAGGTGACATGAAGTGATTCCAGTTCGTTTGCCCCCCCATTTTCTTTAACGAACGATAACTTTTTGTGAAAATAACAAGTGCCCCGATCCCGGCCGAAACGACTCGAATTACACGTCGAGACCCGCCGACATGATCGCCACAATGCAAAGAGCACCCTCGTAAATTTTCGGGACGTTTCATTTTTTCACAACCAGGACCGAAACCCTAGGCCGAACAAAATGGTCGGATGCGAAGTGAAATTTTTTCGCTCGAAATTTTACGAGCTTGTGCAGAACTTCTAGGCAATCATATCGGCAGGTGACACGAAGTGATTCGAGTTCGTTTGCCCCCCCATTTTCTTTAACGAACGATAACTTTTTGTGAAAATAACAAGTGCCCCGAACCCGGCCGAAACGACTCGAATTACACTTCGAGACCGCCGACATGATCGCCACGATGCACAGAGCACCCTCGTAAATTTTCGGGACGTTTCATTTTTTCACAACCAGGACCGAAACCCTAGGCCGAACAAAATGGTCGGATGCGAAGTGAAATTTTTTCGCTCGAAATTTTACGAGCTTGTGCAGAACTTCTAGGCAATCATATCGGCAGGTGACACGAAGTGATTCGAGTTCGTTTGCCCCCCCATTTTCTTTAACGAACGATAACTTTTTGTGAAAATAACAAGTGCCCCGAACCCGGCCCAAACGACTCGAATTACACTTCGAGACCCGCCGACATGATCGCCACGATGCACAGAGCAGCCTCGTAAATTTTCAGGACGTTTCATTTTTTCACAACCAGGACCGAAACCCTAGGCCGAACAAAATGGTCGGATGCGAAGTGAAATTTTTTCGCTCAAAATTTTACGAGCTTGTGCAGAACTTCTAGGCAATCATATCGGCAGGTGACACGAAGTGATTCGAGTTCGATTGCCCCCTCATTTTCTTTAACGAACGATAACTTTTTGTGAAAATAACAAATGCCCCGATCCCGGCCGAAACGACTCGAATTACACTTCGAGACCCGCCGACATGATCGCCACGATGCACAGAGCACCCTCGTAAATTTTCGGGACGTTTCATTTTTTAACAACCAGGACCGGAACCCTAGGCCGAACAAAATGGTCGGATGCGAAGTGAAATTTTTTCGCTCGAAATTTTACGAGCTTGTGCAGAACTTCTATGAAATCATATTGGCAGGTGACACGAAGTGATTGGAGTTCGTTTGCCCCCCCATTTTCTTTAACGAACGATAACTTTTTGTGAAAATAACAAGTGCCCCGAACCCGGCCGAAACGACTCGAATTACACTTCGAGACCCGCCGACATGATCGCCACGATGCACAGAGCACCCTCGTAAATTTTCGGGACGTTTCATTTTTTCACAACCAGGACCGAAACCCTAGGCCGAACAAAATGGTCGGATGCGAAGTGAAATTTTTTCGCTCGAAATTTTACGAGCTTGTGCAGAACTTCTAGGCAATCATATCGGCAGGTGACACGAAGTGATTCGAGTTCGTTTGCCCCCCACCATTTTCTTTAACGAACGATAACTTTTTGTGAAAATAACAAATGCCCCGATCCCGGCCGAAACGACTCGAATTACACTTCGAGACCCGCCGACATGATCGCCACGATGCACAGAGCACCCTCGTAAATTTTCGGGACGTTTCATTTTTTCACAACCAGGACCGAAACCCTAGGCCGAACAAAATGGTCGGATG